>NC_053133.1:1797765-2097765 GCF_010015445.1 Perca fluviatilis | reverse complement strand
TTTATAGAGACCCAAGCCGTCGGTCACGGATCATGGCAAGTGAAACTAAACGACATTGACCACCCCCATGTAGCCAAAATGGCATGATTCTCACTTCATGACTATAGAAATAAAAATGATCCTTAATACCTTTTGTTGCTATGTTACAAACCGTCAACTGGTCGAAATGGCAGAGTTTTTGACGGAGGCTGGCTGAAGCTTCAACGAGCACCTGCGAACACGGGAATGTGGTCAAGCGAGTTAGAGAGTGACTTAAGAGAGAAAGCGGCGTTAGAACAAAGCAATAAATCAGAGTAATAAAACGTTTTAGCCGTTTAATCACTATAAATGCAATTGTAGCAAGCATCTCACTATCACTAACGTTATCCTCATTCATATTTAGACGCAACAAATGATATATCCAGCACAAAAAAGCCTGGAAGTCGGAAGTTAGAACGGAAGTACAAAGAGCCATTCCTATGAAGATGATACACCGTCTCGTCTCATCACATTCGTGTAATCTAGCAGATTTTAGAATGTGGCAGACCAGAGCGTTGCAAATAGTTGTAAGTTTCAACTTTTTTTGGTCTGAACTGGGGCTTTACGCCTTTGTGAAGATTTGACTATGAGATTGGCAGTCGAATCAGGCTCTTTCAATCCAAGCATCGAATATTTGACTATTCATTCCAGATTTATGATGAAATCATCGTCAAGGGTCTTAAAAAAGATTTGGGAATAAAAACTGGAAGACATTGAAACAGGGTTTCCTATAGCCGCATTATTCCACAATTTCCACCTTCTGTTATATCTTGCTATCACCAAGATTTCTGCCTCTGGTCTTTCATACGTAGCTGTTTCTGTCCTTTCTCCCTTGACTATGTTACACTTCTGTCGTCACCTCATCTCCACCCTTTGTCTCTTCATTGTGTTTTTCGACCTTTGTGGCTAATTTTTACTTTTCTTCTTGCTTCTACAGTATTTCTCTTCTTCTACTCTGACTCTCTTTCCCCCTCCTCGACAAAAGCTTTTCTTGTTCTGTCCCTCCTCTTCCATTTCTTGTGACTTCCGTCTCCTAATGAAAAACCCCTGACTGTTTCCAATTAGTTCCTTATTTTTCCTGGAAATATCCATTCATTGACTGAATGCTGTTTGTGCATGCAAGCTTCCAGGCCAACAATTTAATTGATGCTAATGGATGCTGTGATGTTGTAAATGAAGCAACAACAAACTGATAGGAAACACTGTATTGCACTCTTCTGCTGTCGACAGTAGGTTATTAATCTGCCCTCCCAATCTCTACTCTGCACCTCCTCTGAAGCTCTCACACACCTTTATTTCTGGCCAATTCCGTGCTTATACATATTATCTCTATCCGACTTATTTTATTTTATTTTTATTACACATTCTGCCCATTGCTTACATGGCGGTAATTCATTCTAAGTTGATTAGTCTGTGTTGTTGCCATCTTGTCCACCATTTGAAGATTATATCATATAAAACAGACCAAAATTACAACAACAAAAACCGCCCAACATACTCAAGATAATTCTCAATTCCGCTTCTACTTCTACATCTTCCATGTCTTGCATCTACATGACCAGGTAAAGTCTGCCAAGCTGCTCCAGTTGAAGCAGGTGAGATGTGATTTCAATCACAAATGGGCCTTTCACAGTGAGATTTCCCCTTTGAAGCCTGGCAGTCTTCAATCAAAGGTCAATGCAGTAGGTTGCGTCAGTAGAATCGCTAGATGATGTGTCGATTCAGTGGATGATTCACTTTGGTGGTTGCTGTACTGAAAGCCCAGCATTGTGCAGTAGTAATCGGGACGGTGTTTAATTCACGGTTACAGCCATGGTAATGATTTTATCTGATGTATCTTGGAACAGAGGAAATTGGATTGCATTGGGGTTGGCGAGATAAGGGCGCATTCAGAAGGGCTTACTCTCACCATCTTAATCAGAGGCCTCTGGTGGGTCTTGCTTGGATGGATCCTGAACAGACTCACAGCTGTAGTTCTGAGTCAGTATAGTCTGGGCCAATTGTGTGTTTGCACTGTTGCACTGTTGCACTGTTTTACATGGTTACATTTTGATAATGTGTGCCAGATACTGGATTCTTGATTCGTTTAATGAATGGATTTTAACAATGCATGCACGACATTGTTACAAGCTGTACCAGCAGACATACTGTTCAGATCAGAGCACATGGGGCTATATATACCTAATTAGTTAGCAGCTTTTAGTGTACTATCTCAACTCATAGGCTGTCTAGTTGCCTATTTATAACCCTAGAATAAATATGTTTCCCTGTAAAATTGTTTAATGTGATTATCATAAAGGCAAGCCTACATGTTTTTAAGCTTTTTAATGCCAAAAAAGCTGTAGTTACACAAAAATCAAGACATGATAACAGAGTTGTAAAATTATTTTTCTGACCTACACCAGGGGCACCCCAGAGAGTTGTAAGCCCAAAAATGAGCATCGCTGGTTGATTGTACCCTGTGGAGTTGATATGTAGTAGACTACACAGTCTACAGAGCTCCCTCGTATCAGCGGCAGTCAGTAGTTGAGTTACCCGAGAATAGGGGGCTTTGAGCAAGGTACAGGGCACAGCGAGCTGCCGGTTGTTTCAACGGATATTTCGAGCGTTTTGCGGCGCCGTCAGTTAAAGCACCAAAACGACTAGTCAAGTTTAGGAAAAAGGTAGTGGTTAGGGTTAAAACACTCCAGAGGAACACGCATTTCCAGAGTGAAATTCCTTTGATTTCCCCCGGGAAAGCGAACTCCACTCCCCGGCTTGAACGCGTTGTGTTTTATGACAGTTCTTTAGGTAATAAATGGAAAGCATTAAATAAACAATACTGTCCCCCCTTTTTTGTGCTGATCCGAAAATATTTCCAATCTGTAACTTCAAAACCGTGATCCGATCTGAACCGTGAATTTTGTGATCCGTCGCACCCATCATTTTCATGTTCCTCATTCTATTTTCATGTTCCTACTAAGCGCTCAAGTAACGTTACGTTAATCATATGCTGAAGTCCTGCATCCTCCACAACTGCATATCTTTCATTATAAACCTACCCAATGCTTTGGTAATGGATTGGATTGCCCTGTCTGAATCTGCATGGCTGTTTAAATGCCGATGTGTTCGTAAATTCACCATCATATTTGCAGTATTGGCGCTAGCACAAGTCACACATGTACAGTATATCCATCCCCTTTTCCCATCATTTTCAGGTAACACTAAATCTGTAATGCTCCCATACAGCCGACAGAGACTGACTGACAGCTGCACTCATTCGTGCCAACTGCAGTTTCACGACGCAAGACTCGCTTTTTTAAAGGAAATTTCCAGCATTAGCCTTTTCAACTGAAGTATGTGAGGCTAAAACAAACCGAACAATACATACATGCCAGAACCGAGACCAGCAGACCCAACGGTTCAGATCTTTTACTTGGCCCGTTCCATCCACAGTGTTTTGTTTCGTGACTATGCTGGTGTACTGTTGTGTATTGGTGTGCACATGAACTTGAGACTGACTTTCTGATTGATGACATTAGGCTTGCATTTAATATGGCTGACATCAGAGCTCGATAAACACCCTGCTTAAATAATATGAGCAGAGCCACTTCATTCATTCTTAATGCCAGCTTTCTAATGGATTTCTGTGTAATGGCTCCACAATGCAGCCCAGGGGGCGTGAGTTTGTGTGCCAGGGGTTATCCATCAACGACATTAGGCGACATCACACAGGAATAATAGTCTTTGACTTGCGATACTGTTGATGAATATCGGGATAACAATATTACTTGCGATAAATAAACACATTAAAGTGTACTCAGTTCTGTCTTTCTGTTGCTCTAAGTATTCTGCTAAAATACAACACATTTCTTGTTGAATTTCAAACAAATGAAAGGAAATAATTTCGAACATTCTTTTGTTTAACAAATTGAGGATCGAATTTGGTATAATATATATATATAATATATATATATATATATATATATTTAGTTTCAACTAACACAAAAAAATTGGAGTGTCTTTCACCAAATGTCGCAGCCTTTCGCAATGTGTTTTTCACGACAGTTGATATCGCAATAACGATAAAAAAAAACAATATATTGTGCAGCATTGACAGGGCTTGTGATTGGAGGGGGATGATAGAGAAAAACTCAAGGCTTTTTCACTTTCTTCTCTTCTCTTCTCTGTATGATTTAATCATCAGATACATGTAGTCCCTGCTAAGTTCCCAGCTCTTTTTTAAACCAATAGCTCTTGTGTCCCACCCTGTTACTGGCTTCGCTGCTGGCTGTTTTCCTCTGGTGGGTTGTGGTTGTTGATTTAACAGGATTGCTTCAGGGCTCTATGGGCTGCGACTGGCTATTGGCACATTGTCACCATGCATAGTGGACTCTCCTGTAGGCCCTCTCCGTCTTGTTAAACGAAGGCTGTGGCTCTGACCTCTGTGGTGCCAGGGAAGGTGTTTGGGTAGGAGAGATAGTGCGACCGTTTTAACAAGCTTTTATAACGCAATTAAGAGCAATCCTTGACAGTGTTAAATTCATTATTCCTGGTCGCTTCTGCAAAATGATATAATTGAGAAAGCAAATTAAAGGGAGCTCTGACATTTCCTATACTAAAAAAACATTGTCTTGTAGGTCTTACCCAGAACAAAACCCCCATGCTTCCAGTGGCAGCAAAAGAGACGTATTTGGAATTATTAGAGGAAGAACTGGGTATGAAAAGTGATCGCCACTATAGCCGAACAAACCGAAATGTAAACCCAAGGATGAGAGGTCATAACACCAGCTACACTGATTGATATGTAAACTGTAATAAGAGACGTGTGAAAACATTCACAAATATTATTCTCATAAACAAATCTAATTGAGACCATCCTGTGCATCCCTGTTCAGCCCCTTTCCTCAGGATTTAGCCTAAACTAAACTAAAAACTGAAGGTACCCAAAATATCATCTCTTTGCCTTCATTTTTTCTTAGCATTTTTTCTTTGTCATTGCTCTTCCTTATTCTCCTCTGCACCTCATTATCCATGTGTCAACTTCTTCTTTCTTGCTTTGTTCTCATATTTTGTCCTTCTGTCGGTCAGTCTCTCTTCCTCTCTCTCTCTCTCTCTCTCTCTCTCTCCCTCTGTTCTTAATTAGCCAAGAGCAGTTCAGTTTAAGTTACAGGTCTACTCCTCCTTCTCTCCACCCTGATTTACAGCTTCTTAATATTTCACAGCAGATGAATCATTTAGGCACTGGCGGCTCCTCTGTTTTTTGTTTTTTTTTGTCGTTCTGATCTTGGTCAGGATAGAATTTTGGGTCGTCATGCTAGTTGAAGCCAGCTCTATTTGCAGGACGGCCGCTTCCTCTAATGATGGTTTATCATTTGCCTTTAGTGTGGGGATATCTTTTTGCTCTTGGTTTTTAATGATGTTTTCTCACCCATTCTCTTACTTTTAGCAGGTGAGAAGTGATAGCAAGGGGAATGGTTAAATAATAGAATAGAATAGAATATTTTAATGAACAGAAAATATGTACAGTGTGTATGTACGGTTTTTATACTCATGTCTCCAGGAGGAGATTATGGGTGTGTGGACAAGACGTGTGCTGTGAAGTATTTTTCTGAACTGCCTCTTCCCTCCCCTCCATGGGCACATTAAAACTTAAAAAGCATTCGATACAGACTTGAAAAGCCAACTGTCCAATTTGCTCTACTCTTGTCGTGATCTCTGAAGTGCCACTGTTGTTTCCAATTGTCTCGTAGACGTTTAAATTGCATTGAAAGACGACTCGACTGTCTTATTGCCTGGCATGACATCGGCTGGGCCAATGTGATTTTCCACATAATGAGACGTGTCTCATTGCCAGCAGCTCCACATAAGACTGCCATCAAAACCACAGAGGGATTGTAGAGGCTCACTGAGTCACCAGCTAATTTAAACTTCTGTTGTTAGGTGATCAGAGTAGGTGGTATGAACCCGTCTTTCATGACAAAAAGAAAAAGGAAAACAATGCTGAGATAATGGAGTGGTTGTTTTATGGTTTAGTTAACACGAAACACATCATGGCATTAATATCCATCTACCTATTGATACAGAATAAGCCTTTCAGTCGTGTGTACTCTATGTGATTATATTTGACCATATCAATATAGCTGCTCGACCCCTGAGCCACATTGTCATTGAAATCACTCCACTGAAATCCAGGTTTAATAAAGAACACAGTGGATTTGCTCAAAGATCTTCGTCAAACAGCCGATATTTACCTGAAATGGACTCCCATGTTTGCCTGGGAACCTAAGCCCGGTTATATCGCCATCATCGCTTAAGTACCATTTGTTGTGAGTGCATGTAATTGAGTTTGGTGCCATACATATCATCTGTGCAAATAACTCAATGTTGACACAGCGGCTCTGGTGAGTGTGTTTAGACTGGGACTGGAAATTGACTGAACTGTGGGCCCTACATTAGTATCTCAACCAATATATTGAGATGGCTCCCATCAAGAGGTCATTTAGTACAAAGTGTAGGGGGAAACTTATTGGATCATATACCGTCACTGCATGGCTTTTCTCTTTAATGGGTTGTGGGAATGCTTTTGATTTTGCCAGTGATAAAATGAGTTTGAGTTTATTTAATTAATGCTCACAGTTAAAGAAGTGAATTAAAAGCAGAATTGACATTGGTTTAAATAGAAAGTCTAATAAATATACACTACTGGTCAAAAGTTTTAGAATACCCCAATTTTTCCAGGTTTTTGTTGAAATTCATGCAGTTCAATGTCTTATTGTACTCTGAAATGAAAGAATAGAACAAATGAACAATTTAAGTTAAAAAAGAAATCATGGAATCAATTTATAAACCAAAATGTATTCTACATTTTTGACTCATCAAAGTAGCCCCCTTTGGCAGATGAACACACTCGTGGCATTCTTTCTACAACGGAAATGAAATATTCTTCAGAAAGGTCTTCCCAACTCTGTTGCAGAAGTTCCCATAAATGTGTGGCACTTGTAGGTTGCTTTGCTTTCACTTTTCTGTCCAGTTCATCCCAAACCAGCTCAATGGGGTTTAAGTCTGGTGACTGTGCTGGCCGCTCCATGTTTTTAAGCTTACCATCTTGTTCTTTTTTGCTAAGGTAGTTCTGGCATAGCTTGGACTTATGTTTTGGGTCGTTATCTTGCTGTAGGATGAACCCCTGACCAACTAGGCGCATACCAGAGGGTACTGCATGGCACTGCAAAATGCTGTGGTAGCCGTTTTGGTTCAGGGTGCCTTTCACTCTGTACAAATCACCGACCCTGGATCCAGCAAAACAGCCCCAGACCATCACGCTTCCTCCTCCATGTTTGTCCTTGTCCATTCTTCACCATGTCCTTTTGATGGGGAAGAATACTGTACTCACTGACACCTTGACTTTCTTCGCAATTTCTCTGTAGGAAAGACCAACATTCTTAAGTGTTATGATGGTCTGTCTTTCTTCCATTGTTAATTGCCTTTTTCCCGCCATTTTTATAGCAACACACTACTTTCTGCAGTAAAATACTGTTCAAATAATGCTCACGTGGGTACGGTACCACAGTGTGTTCCAACAATACTTTTAGACAAACAGAGGGGGTTGTAAGTAATCCAGACAAGTTGGAACACCTGTGGGAACTGGTAGCACCAACGTTCAAAGCTTGATCAACCCCCATTGCTGCAGAACAGCTTTATGTTGTTAACCCATTTCTTGTTCCCTGAAAAAGGCCTTTTTGTAAAATTCTGAAATGTACATTATTTTTTAGTTTTGGGTAACCTTACTTTTTTTTTTAACCTCAGGCAGTTCACCACTTACCTTTGTACCATTTCAAGCTATTCATTGGACTTGAACTGCTAAAATTTCAATAAAAAACTAAAAAAATGGGGGTGTTCTAAAACTTTTGACCCGTAGTGTACATAATTACATATGCACCCATAAATTTATGGGTGCATATATGTAAGTTTAGATAGCCGTTCCAGCCGTGTTGTACCTGTATCTGACTGCCGTGACCAGTGTTTCTATCTTCAGTCTGTTTTTTCTGAGCTAAATATCTGTAAGATGGTGTTTTGGAATGTCTCGTCTTCAGTCTGGTGCTGCATTAAGCTTTATGGGGTGAGAATTGCGTCATGATTTGCACCGCAGGTTGTACTATTCTACTATTGTATTTGCTGATTCTGGTAATTCTCCCTAGTCATGGTTGTTAGGAGGTTAGTAGTAGTACACCGTACATACCAGCATGGGGATACTGCCCAAAGTCTGTTGTGTAAAACACAAGCACTCAGGTTTTTAAATTGGATATTTTAAATATAAAAAGAAATGCTAAGATAGCTGAGAGGATGTAGAAAATAGGATGATGATGATTATGAAAAACCAACCTGCTTTGTTTAACATTTGTGAATGTGCTTGATGTCTTTGTTTTTTTGATTTTATTTTTAGTTTAGTTTCCTGGAAAGAGACACAGCAGAGATTACAAACAACAAAAATTAGGATTATGTTTTAATGCTACATACACATCTAAACACACTACAAGGTCACAAATGCAGTAGATCCCACTCTTTACTACACGTGGTAGAACTGATGGCTAAATTGTCCTTGTTCAGGTAAAGTGTCTATTTAGGGATGTGCTGTCAGTGCTGAGTAGGAGCAGCTGCCTCAGTTGTGAGTGTGGTATGTTCGGGTTAACTCTCTTTTCAGGCTGAATGGCTCACTGAGACCAGTTGGTTTGTTCTCTCCACATCAACTCTGCCTCTGTCCTTGGTGCTGAATTCACTCACAGAGGAACATTCCTCTTGTCAGAAGTCTGGGCTTCACTTTGAAATGACTTCACTTTGAAATGACCCAAGGGAAGCCTTTGCTCTTTTGGTATTCATTTTTGAAATTTCCCATTAAAAAGGAGTTGGCAAAGGAAAGGAATGGCAAACATTTCTCACACGTGTTTGTTGTGCTCTATTTCTATAACTACCTCCAATTTATATTTTAAATTTAACAATCATTTGTTTTATGGAAATAACAAAAATCTTATTGTGATTATTCAAAGTGCTCTTCAAATGAGAATACAATGGGCTGTAGTCTGTATGTAGTAGAATGTATCCTCTCTCAGAAAGAGACTAAATTTGAATTTCCCAGCTAATCAGATTAAAACAGGATGTGAGTTGAATCTTCCTTGCATGTTGAGATAACATCACTATGTTGAGTCTCAGCTGTGGCAGTGGTAATGCACAATAATGCAGAGCAAATATTTTGGATTTAAAGCTGCTATACTTCCATTAGGGCTGGGCAATATGGCCTAAAAAACATCTCCGATATTTTTCATACCCAATTTATTATCATTATCATTATTATTATTATTATCATTTAAAAATAAAAATGGTGAAAATTACCAGCCTATGTGCATTGTTTGCCACGTTAACAACTTTGGCGTCAGTAACCACGGAGCTATGCTGGTGATGCGGCTTTTCGGCGGAGACAAGCCAGCCAGGCAGCCGCTAAATGAGTAAAATCAAACAACTTAATGCTTCATTCACAGTGTAGGAAAGCACAGCACGACTTTGTTCTGCTCATTTTCTGTTCCGTTAACCATGAAAGCATGGCAGAGTTAGCTGGCGTGCGGGTGTCTGCTCTGTGCAGAGCACCGGAACGAAAACACGGACACATGACTGACACTACGTTACTATGAACTACGGGAGCTCAGGGGGTTCCGTACAGCAATTACCCAAGTTAAAGTTAAAAGCGACTTTTATTTTTCAACATTGTTGTAAACCATAAATTCCAATTAATTAATAAAATCGATTTATTACCCAGCTCTAATGTCAATATCTTGGTTTTCCCTAGTGGAATAACCAAAAATTACTCCCTGTTTACCTTTAACTCCCTTTTCTTTCTGTCTGTCCCCACCACCTTGTCTCCGAGAACAGATGTAACATTCATCTCATTTTTATCACCCCCCCCATTGCCCCATCCCTTTGTCTCACTTTATCGTGTTTATTCCCACACCTCCTCTCTTTGCATCTGCCTCTCTGTCTCTGTCTGTCATTTTGCTTCTGACTTGTTCCCTGTTACATTTTCTGTCTTAATTAGCTTTTAAAAAACTTCCACCACATCCTCATGCCCTGTCAGCTGTCATCGTCCTCCCATCACATCAGTGTAAAAGTCAGAGAAACCACCGCCCAGTGTTCAGCTTCTTCCCATCTGTCCTATCCATCCCTCCCTGAAGGCATGAAGCAGCATTAGTAGCTCTCATTATGCACAGTAATGACATGAAACCAATTGAAGGTCATACAAGCAGCCACACATATCTCCTCTCCTCAGGGTGTATGTATGTGTGTGTGAGAAGAGAGCTTGTAGACAATTAGCATTCATATTGCACAGGGCTACTGTGCAATATTCAAAGGGCTGCTGTTTTCACAGTCTGTTATTGGCTGGCCTGTATTGATGGAGAGAGAGAAAAAAAAAAAAAAAAAAAAAAAAAAAAAAAAAAAAAAAAAAAAAAAAGAGAGACTGTGTTGTACAGAGTGAGGGTTTAATAAGACAGCATCTGGCTGCTTTTGCCTGACTGTTGACTTTGAGCGAAACTGTGTGTGTGTGTGTGTGTGTGTGTGTGTGTGTGTGTGTGTGTGTGTGTGTGTGTGTGTGTGTGTGTGTGTGTGTGTGTGTGTGCACATGTTGCTATGCATCTGTTGGATACCACTCTGCCACTACATGCTCAGTGTTTGTTAGCTATAATCACAAAATCCCATATTCTTTGCAGTGTTTCCATCTGTTGGATCTTTTTTTGTAATCAGACAGGTGCCAGGAAGATGTTAGGTAATTGCACCAATATGTGTGTGTGTGTGTGTGTGTGTGTGTGTGTGTGTGTGTGTGTGTGTGTGTGTGTGTGTGTGTGTGTGTGTGTTGTAAGACCAACAAAACTCACCCACAGTGTGCCTGTTATTTCCATCATGGGTCACAGTTTGAATTGTAACTACTTACTGTTAAAATGTTTAATTCTAACAAAGCAAACACTCTCAGGGAGAAAGTCAAAGATGAATATGAGAAGTCGTGTGACCTGTGTTTGAAGAGAAATAATTCAATGAATTGAAAATGTCATGGAATTCCTAGAAGATTCATGTTCAGGGACAATGGGAGGGAAGCCAAACAGGGTATTTTTTACTTGTGAACTTTACTTGTGATTTGTTCATTGCATAGTTTGGGCAGCTTGAATGTTTTGGTCTAAAATGCTGCCGAAATGTCAAATCTGGCCAGGGGCGCTCTTGCTCAGACCGCACTGTAACCCTTGTTGGAAAGCTACAATGGCAACCAGGTGGAGGCAATTTCAAGTACGTTTTTAGCAGCTTTCCAAAAAGAATCTAAAAATAGTAATTACATTAATATTATTTTTATGTTGTAGAAGACAAAGCCGACAGCTCAATATAATGGGAAGTAACATGACTTTTAACAGCTAACTAGCTTACCGAGACGAGAGCTAATCTTCAGATGCTCCAGCATAACTGATGTTCTCCCTCCCACGCCCGGCAAGGTCAGCTTTGCAAATGTTGTGATTCACAACCTTTTTGGCCATGTTAATAGTGAAATGCTGATGTGAAAAGATGTGTCACTACCTTCGTCGGGCAACGACTAGTCGCCAACTAATCGACAATTAAATTAGTTGGCGACTAATTTGGTTGTCTTTGTTGATTCTTTGCAGCTGGTAAAAATATATGGGGTTGCTTTCTCAGCACAATCCTTGCTTGGCAGATAACAAGTAGATCCGACCAGGCAGTCTGATTGGTCAACTAGACATTTAGAACATACTCAAATCAGCATGACAGCACACGCAGAGCTATTTGAGCACACTTGGCACATCACTTAAAATATTACCGCACCATGTCTCTGTCAACATTACCGAGTTGAATTAAAAAACAGTTTTTGAAACATTTGTATTCATGCATCCGAATAAACAACTTATTTGTTGCAATGCTCTGAAGTTAACTTTTACTGGAAATGTTTGGATCAGCTGTGCCTGTGACTCGACGCTATCTTAAAAATAGCTGCGTGTGTTGCATGAAAATGTTGCAGATGTACAAAGCTAAATCTGTCCATGGAAAAAAAATTGCCCACATTATGAATACATTTTGATTGGAACTTTTTATGTTGTTGGTAACCTCTCGTGTATAGAGCTGTGTATTGGAAAGAATCTGGCGATATGATACGTATCACGATACATGGGTCACGATTCAATATATTGCAATATATTTCGATATTGTGCGTAAGGCGATATATTGGGATTTTATTAAAGTATAATTTTAGAAAAACTAATATTTAAAAAAAAGACATGATATGCATAAAAGTCAAAGATGTTTACTTTAGGTACAATTCAGTACACAGAAAATCAAACTGCCAGTTTGGGATTGTGGTTCACAGGTTCTTAGTGAGCTAATATTTACAGTTTTTTTTACAATCACTTTGGCACTAATTTCAGAACATTGACGTCATTTTTCATAACACAAAACTCACAACCAATGATCAAAATGCACATTTTTCAAAACTCTAACACTTTTTTCAATTGCTTGGATACAATACAATACACTGTTAGGCACTGTTAAGCACTGTTAAGTCAAGGACACGTGGTCTTAGTGGTGTGTCTCAGCATAGCCATCTAGCGGTAAGGTAACACAACATAAACGTGAACCACTGTCCTACATGAATATTTTTTCGACGTAAAAAAAATAAAAATAAAAATTGATATTGCCTTTTTGAAAATCGATACAGTATTGCAAAATAAAATATCGCGATATTCAAGTGTATTGATTTTTTCTTACACCCCTACTCGTGTAATATTACTTAATTGACCACATTATGATAAATTCTTTCTATAGCCAGTTGAAATTAAAAAGTGGATAAAAGCAATTGGTGTTGTGAAAAAAACATTAAATAACAGCTTGCAGCATTAGTCTAGAGTGCTGGAGCTGCCAGCTTGTCTGCCTTAATTTCCCTACTTGTTATTTGTGTTCCTAAGCATCACTGTTTCCAGGGCTCCCCGTCTAAAACTGTTGTGCCACCAAAGCTGACTCTCTACGCAACATATGTTGTGTGGTTCAAGCCAGTCCACAGAGTTTGGGGAAAATTGCAGAGACAATATCCATGAATGATCACTAGAAACTTTTCTTTTCTCACTGTTGAAACTTTGTCAGATCATCTGTCTTGGCTCTTTCGTTAGAGATCAGCAGCTGTCAATCTCTGTCTGCCTTCTGGCTTCATCTCCTCCTCCATCATAATGTCATCTCACCATTAATGTTCTCTCCTCTGCCTCTCCTCCACCCTTCAACTCAGTCCCAATGGGAGTCTTGTCAGAATGAGACAGTTCAGAAGGCACTAGTCTATATCGACGACCTTTTATTTACGGGAGTTCTAGTGCCGCCAGAGGTTACGCCAGATGTCCCTCATTTTCAACTGGATGTCCGTCACCTTCCACTTTCTTTGTGTTGGCATTCTAAACTCCGGTTGATTCTGGAAAAATCCAACGAGCTAGAACCAACAATCAAATTATGTTTGTCTTTTTTTTTTTTTTTGTAAAATTCTCATCACACACTCGACAGCCATTTTAATTCCAGAGCTCGACTCCCTACGTGCACATGTTCCACCAAAACAAGTTCCTTCCCGAGGCTATTTTGCAGTGGCACTGCGTCCGGCGCTTACTGTAACGATGCCCAGGATGATTGTGATTGGTTTAAAGAAATGCCAGTAAACCAGAGCACGTTTTTCTCCTATCCAGGAATGTTGTGTGGACTAGCCAGACCTTCAATTCAATTAAATTCAATTTTATTTATAGTATCAAATCATAACATAAGTTATCTCGAGACACTTTACAGATAGAGTAGGTCTAGACCACACTCTATAATTTACAAAGCCCCAACAATTCCAACAATTCCAGTAATTCCCTCCTTTGCAGCGCTGTGGAGGAAGGTCTGGCAATGCGAGACTATGAAGGCAGAGACTATCAAGCATGTATGTGTGTGTTACTGCATCTTGTGTTATATAAGGGAACTTTATCAGGATGCATAGTATCCTGGATCCATGAAATACTGGCCTTTAAAAATAAACATCTGCCTGCCTCTATGGGAATTTAACATAAGGGTGTACTTACTTTTGCCCCCTGTATTTTAAGAAGAACATTTATTTATTGACGATACATTATTCATTCACAAAGAAAATTGGTGTCCTTATAGGTTGGATTTTTCCTCATTTTTTTAATTAAGGCATTAAGATCAATTTCCAAAAGACGATTTTTTATTCCTCTTTTTAGTCATGGGTTCATAAACTTGTGAGTGCCACTGTATATATATATATATATATATATATATATATATATATATATATATATATATATATATATATATATACTGTAAAAGGTTTGGGGTCACTTAGAGATTTCCATTCCACTCCATTATAGACAGAATACCAGCTGAGATCAGTTGCATTGTTTTTTTAACCAAGGCAGCAGTTTTCAGATTACATTATGTGCTTACATAATTGCAAAAGGGTTCTCCAATGTTTTCTCAGTTAGCCTTTTAGATTAGTAAACAGAATGTGCCTTTGGAACATTGGATGAATGGTTGCTGATAATGGGCAATGTAGATATTGCATTAAAGATCAGCCACCCACTCAGATCAGCTGGTATTCTGTCTATAATGGAGTGGAATGGAAATTTCCAAGTGACCCCAAACTTTTGACCGGTAGTATATGTATATATATGTGTGTGTGTGTGTGTGTGTGTGTGTGTGTGTGTGTATTTATATGTGGATGTTATATATGATACTGATGGCCCATATGCAACCCTGACATGGGACTTTGTTAATGGACCAGAGCTCCACTGACCCTCCAAGCTGTCCTCATGAATTCACTCCAGTAACAGGACACCCGTCAGGGGCTTGTATCTCTGCATCACTCCATGACCCAAGGGCAGGCAGTGATGGTGGGCCTCCGGCGGTATGCTTTGCAGCTTGGCAATTGGCAGGTTGGCACACGATTAAAGTGCTCTGAGACTGTGGGAGGGAGAGTCCTGAAGGTTGAAGGTAAACAGCTGGCTCAGTTCAGCTGACCGCGGTCAATGTGAGGGGTGTGCTGGCACCTGGAGAAAAATGTACACTAGCTTTTGGTCATGGGCTTGATGATTTCAGTTCAAATTCATAAGAGTTCCTACTACTATTAGATTATTATTTTAAATTACAAAAACAACCAGTCAACATTAGAGGCAGAGCACTGTTAGAGACATCTTATTTTTACATATTTTCATCTTACTTTCTGCCAGAATTCCTGTATGCTGTGCCTTCTGAATTAGTTTCTGTGGCCTGTGATATACATTGTGAGTGAGAGGCTTGTGGTGTTCTGCTGTTGCCTTTTCTGTTGCCTCAGAGCATCAAGCTTTGTCTCTACCAGTAACATAAGCTTCTCGCTTAGGACATAGAACATATGCCATTTACTGGCCATCATCACACAGCTAGGAAAGGTCTTCCATGAGTTCACCGAGAACCCCCAAACAGCAAGTATTTTAAGTCTGTTTCTCTCTGCATTTTCTATTTCACAAAGAACCAGGCTGGTTAAAGTTAACTGAACTCAGATTAAGCTTGTCTGGCAGAGATCCACTGGAAAAACTGTAGCTAATGTCAGCTATCGTAGCTAACGTTGGGCTCTACTCTCTACTCTCTACTTGCGGTTTGGGAGTTCCAGGTGAACTTGTGAAAGCCGTTGCTGTTAGGGATGCCCCGATTCAGTGGCCACCGATCCTTATCAGCCGATATTCAGTAATCCTGTATCCTCACTGCGCTCTATTTTTATAAACTGTGATGATCTGGTCATGAGTCACATCTCTCACCCCCGTCCAGGGGCTGTCTCACTCCCTCTTCCTTTCCTTGCAGTTCTCGTACTTGCGTAACTTTTTGTTTTATTTTTTTGCTGTGACGGCAAAAATGTAACCAGTGGAAACACTGGGTGTTTTTGCAAATTCGTATACAGTAGGTTTGTAATGTTTATGTCAACTTCAGCTAAATCTGCTGGCTTACATTCGACATACAGGAGCAACTCCAGTCTGCATTCGTCTTTGACCTTCAGAAGCACAGTAGTCTTGATTAGTATTGATAGGCTAATAGCCTATCAGATAGTGCTGTGGGCGGGACATTGAACGAAACTACAGAGTGGTGACCAGTGACCACAGACAGAGGTGGCTGCATCAGAGCCAAAATAGCACAATTTATTTTATCTTCAATTGAAAAAAAAAAAATTCTGATCTGCTGAATATTGCAGTGGATTATCAGCCAGTTGACCCTAGTAATTAGTAAAGTACTTAACCATCCGTCCTGCCCTTGGTAGGTGCTGTACCTTTTATTTTCTCTACTTTAGAAAGCAAAACAAAAGCTAGGAAGAAAAAACAGTTTAGGCAGTGTGTGTTTCAGTAACTAATGAATAAAAACCCTAGAGCTTTTCTTGGCAAAAAATCTTAAAAGTACTTGCACATGTAATGGAAGTGAATTCAAATGCATACCAAAGTGAGGCAGATGGTCATGCAGAATGTGTCACAGTTCACCATCTTGCAGAGACAGCTGGACTGGGTTCTTACCTATTTCTCTGAAGACCCCCAGGCTTTGCATAGTAAATCCAAACAGTGGTGTCTGAGGGAAATTCACTGCACTTTGATCATTTGAAATGGCTGCTACTGTGCACAAGGGGCTGTGGTTGGCAAAATGATTGTTTCTGTTTCCATCTCCTCGTAGCAGATGTGTTTTTGCAGAAGCTAGCAAATCTTGGTGGCAGGTAGGGTTGGGTATTGTTTTGGTTTTTTCGCGATACCAGTGCTACAACGATGACTGAACCAATGCTTACCGTGCAGATCCACTTTTGCGAAACAGACTGAAGCGTGGTGTAGCAATGCCTCCCCTCGTTCAGACGTGTGTGGGCGTTTCATTTAAAATGTCAGTTTGCAGCTCATAGTTCGTTTTAACTTGTGTTAAGTGTTTCTCACAAATGTACAACCATTTTAAGAATGTATTTAACAGTATAAGAAAATATGAATAGCCTATACAAACAATGCAAGCCATTTGCATAAAGATGGGCATCGGCCAGCTTTTTGACGTGCAGCTTTTTTTTCAAATGCAGCGCCGCCTTCCCGGGATGCTTTGCAGGTGCATTAAAGTTGCTTGACGTCACCCATAGGAATAAAGTGGAGTGCGGCGCGACAGAAGCGTCGCACGGTCAGGTGGATCTGCACGATTAAAAAAAAGACCAAGAAACGGCGTTCAGCAACATTAAAGCATGGCTTGTTCATTGCTTAGGCCATATGTTCAAATTTTAATAATTTATTTAAAATGTAATACATTTTACCAGTCAATTGCTGTTAAACAACAAAGAAGAAACACTAGATGGCAGAAGGGTACTTTACAACAGCAGCCGAGTTGCACCATGACTTTACGAGGTGAACTTGAATGCCCCATAAAGTCCCGTTGGTGTTGATTCTCTGACATCTTCGACTCCGGCAGTGGCCATGGTGTCTCGAAAAGTGCAACTAGTCTACTCTGTGTCTTTAGCTGCAGACTGTTGCACCTCCCTGTGTTGGAATCTTTTCGGGTGAAATACAGCCACAGTGTAGACTGTTTAGCTTTAAGCATTTTAACCATGTTTAAGCCAACTACTAGCTTACGGTATGCTAACGTTACCTGCTGCTTTTTTAAGCGCAGTCATCTAAGTGGCACGAAATCTGCGTTGTCATTTAGTCCGGTGGATGGCGGTCTTAAATGTCATATTGGCACCGGGTTTCTGTACCCAACCCTAGTGGAAGGTGCCTGGGGTGTTTTCGTGGACACAGGGGCGAGATGAACCCAAAGTACAGTAGCAACTCTATAGTCCCCTGGATCCCTTACACAGCACACAAATGGCCATGCGCATCCACATATACACAAACACACAGGCACTGTGTCCCAGTAATGGGACTGTGGGTGGCTCTGGCCAGCAGACACCTGCTGCCATTGTCCAGGTTCAGAGCAATCCACCAGGCATACCCCTGAGTTGTGTGTGTAGAGCTTGGCACTCCCCAGCCTCCCCACTTGCCTCTCGATATTATGAACTGCCAAAAAAAGTGTTCTAAATTGTCTCCAGAGAAGCTACTTTTTAAGTATGTTTCAAACATTCGAAAACTGAATCTGGTGTTTCCTTTCAACCCATTTAGCTCATGCTGGTCTTCCGAAGGTGGGAAAATACCTCCACACAATTACCAAAATTGGCTATGTGCTGTATCATTACAACAATGTCTAAATTAGAACTGCTTTTACTGACTGATATTTGCATGGGACAGACACCAAGCTGTGGCTGAGAACCAAAATTACCCTCAAAACAACATCAAAAAGCAAAGCATTTTACAGGGAACCCAGATTGAGACTGAGCATTTTAAAAGTGGTTGAGAAATCAATGCTCTGAGTAGAAATCCAGTATTTTCTTAGCTGGATGGAGAAGTACTGTGTCTGAAACCACATCCAGATGGTGAGCCATTCACTTTCCTTACTTTATCCAATACTAATGCATTCTCTGAAACAAGATTTAGTCACTGTGAGTCCAAACACTCCACGGAGACCAAAGAAACTCATGAAGTTGAATGTATTTATCTGATTTTCAACAACATATGCAGTGTGAAACCTCCAAGGTGTGGCGAGCATCAAACACACTCAAGCTCTTTAAGTAATTGGAACTCTTTTCTGCAACCAGCGGGATGCTACATCAAAATAGAATAACAGTAGTGAATGACACTTTGTGTGACACCCACCATCTGTATGGGAATACAAACACACACTCTAATGTGTGTGTAGTATAGTACGTGGCTTTCTTGTGGTGTAGAACAAATCTTGTTAATGGCACATTATACGCCATTCACACATGCTCGCCTGCACACTCACACATTTTGATAGCCGTCACTCCCCATTGGGTAAAAGCCTGCCTTCACGTATTGGGTCTTACTCGCACTCTCCTCTTTCTCCATTTCTTCCATCTCAAACCTCTCTCTCACTCGTATTTTCTCCCTTTCGACTTCCTCTCCCGCTATGTCTTCTCTCTTCCTCCGTCATTGTCCTCCCTCCCTCCTGCAGGGTGATGATGGTGTTCTTGGTTACTGTCATTTTTTCGCCCCTTCTCTCTCAGCAAATAAAGAGGGCAGGAGGTGCTGATTGTTGCTGGCAGGAAGTGTCTAGCAGCTCTGCTGAGACCTGCAACTTTGTCCCTAGAAAAGTCCACACACCAAAACAAAAAAGAAAGCTGTTAATGCATTTAATGTTTTTAAAGTTAACCACTTTGTACAGCTATCCATCCACCCCAACCTCCTCCCTATGAGTTTGCTGCTTTGTAATGCAAGCATGGGTCATTTTATATTTTTAACTTTTTTAATGAATGAAAGATTCTGGTTCCAGGTTCATTAACTTTTAGGTTTTAGAAGCTACTTGTGATTGATTGAAGCAAAACTGCAAATAAATGACAGTGATACGGTGACAGTCAGGGTGTCCTAAAGAAAGCTAAGAAAGGAACTGGAGCCCAAGCTACTCCAGTCACCATATGACTTTGAATGCTCCTTCATAAGTGCTCATACAGTTGGATGGTCGAATAGCTTCAGAAACCCCCTTCCTCCAAAACATTATGGATGTTGGATGGGGGTTGCTGTGTCTGATAATTTCTGAAATAGGAAATTCCCCATTCAAACAGACTTTTACACTGATTGGCCAGCTGTGCAGAGGTGAGGAAGTAAGCTGCGTTTGAACTTTTCTCTCTAGCCCTCTTTTTGATTTGTTACACAACTATTTGTAATCCCTTTTCATGTGTACATCCAATTATAACCCATTTTTTTACAGTAAAAAATGGTCTACCGCTCTTGCAACTTTAATGGTGAATGACATCTGAAAAGAGATGCAATTAGGGCTGCATGATAGCACAACGTTGGTACACTGCCAGTATTATCAACAACATCTACTGTATAAGTTAGGAAGAGGCATGGAGCCATGACTTAGAGGATATTATGCAGAGGTAGAGATATCAATGATGAATCGATTATCAGTTTATAGCCGTTATAATAATTTAACCAATTAAAAAATATATTAACTGATAATGCAGAAGTGACGAATTGTCAGAAAATGTGTCGATTTGCTGTAGCATACAGTTGCACCACTAGGTGGAGCCTCTTAGTGTGGGTTGACCCCCAGCAGGACAGCACAAACTGTAAAACAAACACACCTCACTGCGTCAGAGCAAGAAAAAAGTCCCAGCATGCCTCGCTCTGTTCACTGAGTCAGTCCTGTTAATAAACTCATGATGGAGTTGTTGTTTGGTGTTTTGGTGCTAACGCTAAACTAGCACCTTAAACCGATGCAGTGGCTCGATGATTTTCTTCAGTGTGTATTTAGTTTTATTTAGTCACTGTTTTGGTGTGGCGTGGAGGGGGCAAGGAGAGCATGATTTACATGTAACAATAATCTGGGGGAAAAAAGGGTCAGTCTTCTGGCCCACAGCCCGCTGCTTTGAAGCCCAGCATTGCCACACAGCTAGCAAACGGTAATGTCCTCCATGAGTTCACCTTTAACTCCCAGACAGCAAGTAGGTTTCCCTCTGCCGTTTCACACAGCTAACGTTAGGCTGTGACAGACAGTGGCAGAGAGAAACAGACTTACGTTCTGTTTAGGGAGCTCCAGGTGAAGTCGGGGAAGCCGTCGCTGTAGAGATGTACGGTAAAGCCAGAGGCTGACAGAGATGAGGCGCTATTCTCTGTGCTGGTCTGCGTTCTTCTTCTTCTCCAGCGTTTAGCGGCAGACTGTAGAAAAATGAGTTTGTACAGCCGTCCAGGTGGGCTAACGTTAGCTATAGTGAACAACAATTCAGTCCATCATGTCGATCAGGTCTGCAGAAGGGAGCACCGCAATTTCAAATGAAGTCATTATTTAGTGTTATTTAGTTTACAATTCAAGTAACTTGGAGTTCACTTTTTACTTGTTCTTTTAACTCCTAATGTAATGTTAGCCAATACTCTGATTTTGTGTCGAATAAGTCATGTCAGTGGTTAAAACGGTTTCTTATGGAAAAATGTCCAACGTATTTCATAAATTATTAGTGATTGATTATTGATTGTTGCTGCACCAACTATCAGCTAATGACAATGCTTAAAATGTGCATGCCTATGCAGAGGATATAGAGGGGAAAAAAAGGATAGAATAAAATAATTGCATAGGAATGAGAGAGACGGAGGGAAAATGAGTAAGAGAAAGAGGAATGTCCTTGGGGTTTGATTTCTGCAGGGGGCGAGTTAAAGGGTCCCTTCCCAAAAACAGAAAGCAAGAAGGCAGGTAAAGTGGGGAATAGAAAAAGAAAAGTAGATGAGGAAAATGTAGGGAAGTATGGCGGTGGGTAGAGTAAGTAGGGAGAGAAGATGGGTCAGATGGTTGTAAGGTAGGTAGGGGTGTAAGTAGAGGTGCAGGTGAGGTATGCAGTCATGGAGAAAAAGAAGGTATTAAGAGAGATTCCTTTAGTCTGCAGGTGGGAAAAAGGAAAGAGAGGAAAAGATGAAAAGAAAATGTCTTGACTTTCAGCTCTACATGGAGAGGAGTGAGGTGAAAGAGACTTCCTGGCTTAACCTAGTGACATTCAGCGCTGTGTGAGAACTCTACATGCCCTTTTAACTGGAAGACACACACACGTATACACACACACACACACACACGCACGCGCGAAAAATACAACTTTCAAACACCTTCTGAATTCAATATTGTGTCTTTCTCCGAACAAAGACTAGATAAATGACCTAAAATACACTTAATTTAAGCCGGACAGAAACAAAATAAAACTCAGCAAAATCCATCTTAGTGAGTCTTTCCACTTTTCCAACAATCCCCATTTGGTTCGGTCAAAATAAATTCTACCATACCCCTCGTTCAGATAGATAGAGATTTGGTTGAAAATCTCTGTATTGTTGCTTTAACATGAATAAACTGAGATACCCATACACACAGGCACCGACTTCTACACCAAAACAAAGCAATTTGCCGTTGTACAGGGAGGACTGACATACCGCTCGCTGTCAAAGCAAGGACCGTAGGCGTCACTGAGCTCGACGAAGGAAACAGCTCACAGCTGGCATGGCTACAGTCGATGACCAGAGAGATGACCCTTTTGGTATTCTTTTCGAAGACAGGCCCAAAGAGTGTGCATCCAGATGAGGATTACTCGGGACCAGCAAAGAAAAATACTCAGCGCTTCTTTAAAAGGCTTTTTCCCATTTATCTGTATATTCAAAGTCCCCCTCCAGACACATTTACAAGTATGTCAAAATACTGATTTAATAATATTTATTATGGCCCATTAGACAGTGATTGGCTTTCGAATCTGTGACGTACCAAATCTAGCTTGGCCGGGGTACTTTACTTTTGAATATCAGATGTATGGAAGTGCATAGACAGATGGGGAAAATAAACATCTCTAGTGACAAACTCTGCACAGATACAACTCAGTGTAGTCAAGGTCAGACATTTTAGGGAACATTTTTTTGAGTTGATGGGGATCAAGAAGTCTACATCAGCAGTTCATGGCTATAATCAGAACATTACCATACATTTAGAAAGGCTTGTTTCTTGCATCATTTCTGTTTTATATTATCACGAATAGTAATGAAAAAAGTAATGTGCTATGTCGACTTATATAAGACGCCAAAGTGGCAGAAATCATGTATGCTCAGCAACACCCACCCTTAAAGGGATACTTCACCGATTTAGCATTCAGCTTTGTATCAGTAGAAACCCGATAGTATTTCTGAATGACCGTGCCTCCCTCCCTCATGTCCCCCTGAGACGAGAGATTTCTGCATTTGGGGCCTGGAAAAAATCTTCCGATGTCGTAAAATGACGATTTTTGCGTCATTGGAAGATTTTTGGGCCAGAGGCAAAGGACTACAGCCAGTAGTAGGATCTACTTCCTGTATGTTTTCAACACACCCACAGGGGTTGGACTGCAGTCTGGCCGAGGTATTCCGAATGAAAACGACTGTCAGCCATCTTGAATCTTCGCTAAACAGGCTTTTCGGTTTTCAGCAGAAAACATTTACAACAATTATCTGCATTCAAACTACCGGACGTGTGTACCACCGGGATACATCGGTACAGATCGGAGAATATGGAGGAAACGTTATTACAGACGCAATACGGCGCACCTGCGCGAGCTCGCCTGACGGAGACCAGCGGTGTCGCTCAATGCCGCTAGCCGGCTAGGGGACATCCTCATCGGCTAGGTGGAAAGCTAACGCTAGCTGTCCACCTGTCCTGCTTGCAAGTGTCTGCTCATTAAACAACAAGCTGGACTACATCCTCCTTCAACGAAAATCCCAACGTGAGTTCAGTGACTGCTGTGTTTTTGTTGTTGTGGAAACATGCCTGAACAACAGTGTACCGGAACCAGGACTATCCAGCTACCAGGCTGCTCTCGCCGGCCCGTGGAGGTGGGCTGGTGTAGAAATAAAATCCAACTAGCTACTGCTAACTGCTGGTGGAGCTTGTGACTGTTAAATGCCGACCATTCGACATTCCACGCTAATTCACGCCTGTGTTTATACTCCGTGTTTAGCTACACCAATGCTAGTATGCGTTAGCTGAACTTTACGGATCCTGCTTGCAAGTGTCTGCTCATTTAGACCACAAACTGGACTACATCTAACTTCAACAACACTCCCAACGTGAGTTCAGAGACTGCTGTGTTTTTGTTGTTGTGGAAACATGCCTGAATAGTGTACCGGACTGTCCAGCTACCAGGCCTGCTAGCCCTCCGAGCTAGAGATGCTCTGTCGCCAGGTAAAAGAGGTGGGCTGTGTTAACACCGAGTGGTGCAGAAATGTGGTGATTTGTATCCATTTAACTGCTAACTGCTGGTGGAGTTTGTGACTGTTAAATGCCGACCATTCTAAAATACAAAAAAACCCCCCCCTGTTTTTTTGCTCGGTGTTTACAGCCCACCAAGCGCTAATGCTAGTATGCGTTAGCTGAACTTTACGGAGCCTATAAAGTGTGTGTACTAAATGTAGCCTGTTTCGTATGTCGTTTTTATATAATGTCGTTTTTATATAATGTCGTTTTTATATAATGTCGTTTTTATATAATGTCGTTTTTATATATGTTAAATGTGTAACACCACTTGAGTCACGATGAAACGTTGTTTCGTGTATATGGTTGAAATGACAATAAAACACGCTTGAGTTGAGTTGAATGCCTCTGTCGGTCTGTCAAGCGGTAGGCGTGGCTTGGGAGTGGACTCAAAGCAACGAAGCAGGTGCATTCTGGGATTTGGTGTTTTTCATCCATATAAGACCAAAACACATTTTCTGGCTTTTCTCGGCCTAGAAGGCACCAATTTAAAAAAAAATGTCACATTTCTACTACATAAGTGACCCAATTTAAAGATATATTCAGCTTTCCAGCGGTGAAATATTCCTTTAAGAATTATTTTTTATTCTTTCTTTTTTACATTGTCCTTTGCAGTTATTTTAGCTTGTAGCATTTTAATCAGCAGCCCGGAGGGTTTTATTGCTTTGCATTTCTAGCTTTTCCCATGTGGCCTTTTTCAGATTCAAGAAGAGTCTTGTGCAGGGACTGCTAAATAGCAGCAGGTAACAATGGGCCAGAGGGCCACAAAACCCTCCTCAAAGGAGTTGTTTTTGTCATGAAGAAGCAGGGGTATTTATTAAATCATAAATGTCTTAAATCTAAGCTGGGTGTGAAGAAAATAATAGAGGATCATATAATTCTGCAGCTTTTCTCTGATGCAGATGTCTCTATCTGCTTCAATTCATCCTTCCCTGGTTTCCTCTACTCTACAAGTTGGGCCGTGAGATATTGATTCCCTGTTAGATCAAAGACATTAAAGCTCTTTGTTGACTGCTGTTCAAATTTGCCTTAGCACAATCGTATTTATCTCCCCAACTCTATTTCTCCTTTAAGTCCTGATTAGGCAAATTGGCTTTTTGTCTCTATTTCTCTCTGACTACTTTGTGTGTTTGTGTGCATGTGATGATGAGCATTTCCTCGCTGTTGGTTGTCTTTTGTAAATGTGTGCAAGTGCGTATGAGGGGGGAGGAAGACAGACTAACAACAACAAAAAAGAGAGTGGGAGAACCTACGGCCAGATTGAATCTCCCTCTTCAGCTTTTCAAAGTGATCACTCCCTTCTTCTGAGCTGGGCTGTGTTAGGGAGAAGAAGCCGACCTTTGCTTTAAAAGAGGGATTAAACCAACCTCTTGCCACTGTGTGTTTCTCTTTAGTGTGTTGGTATGCTTGGGAGTACATGCATGTGAAGAGACAACCGACATTCAGAAATGTTATATGAGAGTTCAAACGGCTTCTCTTAGATGTTTGTGGGTGAGGTAAAACTCGAGACAAAGTTAGGCTGGCTTTGTTCACTCCTCTGACTGAGCCATGGCTATTGTAGTCTTATTGGCTGGAAGATGTAACGGGTTTCTCTTCAGAGCTGAGTTGAAAAGTAGTAGTAAATTATTCCTATTTTTCCCTTGCTATCTTCTTAACCAAATGTTTTTGCTTTTCTTCTTTAGGACGAGGTAATGTCTACTTGTAAGTCATGTGCAAACCAAACTCAACTTGTCAACTTTTCTGTTATTTTTCCACAGAAATGGTGAACTTGTGGCAAAAGTTAAATATCAAGTAAACGTTGAGACAGAGTTGGATAGCTTGTGCGACATTTCATAACTTGTTTTTTTTTCTGCTGGGCTGTAAACACAAGAACGTGACTTTTGATTGCAGTCACTTTGGTTCCCAGAGTCACACTAAACATTCTGGTTATTTTATGACTGATTTCCAAGACCTGTCCTCACTCCAGCTGGCCACCATAGTGCTATTTGACAGGAAGTTACTTGGCTACACGACTCATAGCAAGCTGAGTAGGGCTGCGACTAGTCTTTATCACCGACGTTTCATTTATGGGATTGTTCTGGTGCCGCCGGATGTCCCTCATTTTCTGCCGGATGTCCCTCACCTTCCACTTTCTTTGTTGGCATTCTAAGCTCCGGTGGATTCAGGAAAAATCCTCCGAGCTAGAACTGACAATCAAATTATATTTATCTTTATTTTTGAGTAAAATTCTCATCCCACACTCGACAGCCATTTTAATTCCAGAGCTCGCCTCCCTACGTGCACATGTTCCACCAAAACAAGTTCCTTCCCGAGGCACCGTACCTGCCTCCGGCACTTAGCGCCGCCCAAGACGATTGTGATTGGTTTAAAGAAATGCCAATAAACCAGAGCATGTGTGCTGTGGAGGAAGGTCTGGCAATGCGAGACTAGGCTGCGACTAACAATTATTTTCATTGTCGATTATTTCTCAATTAATTGTTAAGTTGTTGGTCTGTAAAATGGCAGAAAATGGTAAAACATGTTGATTAGTTTTTTTTACCAAAGCCCAAGATAATGAATGAAAATGACAAATAGATATAAAAAGATATTCAGTTTACTGTCATAGAGGAGTGAAGAAACTAGAACAATACTTACATTTACAGTAAAAAGATGGAATCAACTTATTTATTTTTTCATAAAAAATTACTCAAACTGAATAATCGATTATCAAAACAACTAATCGATTAATCTTTGCAGCACTAAAGCAGAGCCATTAGACCAGCCGTTGCTGATAAAACACACTATTTGTTTCTTTGCTTTCCCGTTATTTAATGACACAAACACACACACTCTCACACACACACACACACACACACCACACACACCATGGTAGTGTAAATTTGGTGACCTGCCAGTTAATTAAAGCTGGTAGGGTTTTTTGTGTTGCTGCACCACACTCCAAATTGCTCTCACACTGTTCTACCTTCCACTCAGTCTCACACCTAGAGTTGGATCAATGCTCTTTCTTTGTCTCTTGCTCTCTCGCTCTCTCTCACACACACATTAAAATTCACACAAGCACAGTTGTGTGGTTGTTCATGCAGTGAGGCATACACACTGCATGCAAACTCTCACACAGCACTCTAATCTGGTATTCCTGCCTCCGTGGCTCTCAGGTCTGTTCTGTATGTCATGGCCGCGGCTGCTCAAACCCCCTTTGACACAACGCAGCTTTTTTCTTGCGGGCTTGGAGAAACAAGCCTGTGAACAGCCTTGTTTGCTCAAGTTATGATTTCTCTCTCTCTGGCAGCCATTACAGCAGGAATCTTCTCTGTGAATGTGCCACACACATCTTCAGGTGTTGGATGTATTGCATGGATCAACATTAACTTCAGCATGTCGGTAACTGGAGGCAGCATGGAAGCTATCCTATTTTCAACTCATTAGCTGTTTCTCAATGTCAAGGATCCTTCCTTGGTAGGACTAGTCCTTCCAAGGAAGGATCCTTCAGAGGCTAGGCCAGACTCCTCCTGAGCATTCGGAGAGCATGTACATTGGAACAGGCTAGCAAGTGCACGTCATTGCGTGCTTGCGTCATCGAAAATGTTTCGCCGCCTTCACTTCCGCGCTGCATTTCAAAACACTGGACAAAATGTCAATGCGAAATGGATGTGGAACTGTGAAGTTCAATTTTTTTGTTGAGAAGGTGAATCAGCGTCAGTCTGCTTGCAGGAGGAGAATATTCTGTCGGCAACTTTGACGCAACGTGCTAAGGTAGGCAACGTTACCGACACTGATAGGCTTTAATGTAAGCAATGGTCGTTTTCTTATTTATCCCATGTCAATAAAATTAAAAAATCGTGGGAGTTCATGTTTGTAGTTGTCATAACACTTAACTGGTAAGGAGAATTGGTAAGGAGAATTGCATTAATTAATCTTAATTACATTAAGCTTACAGTAGCTGTTTACAATAGCTTGTAGTTTACTGCATGTAACATTAGCTCATTGTCCAGTAGCTTCTAGCTTTCAAACAAATGCAGTGCAAAATATGATCAGCGACTACAAGGTAAACACTACCAGTTAATGACCTACCACAGGCAGCATGATATGCAGTAAACTGCAAGTGAGAAAGGTTAAATAGTACTATAGACACACAAGCTACAAGGCTACATCCAACATATGAAAAGTCATAACAACACCATTGATAAACACCCACTAACACAGTAAAGGTAGCTAGGTGTAAGTGTGTTAAATGGTCAACAGTTGTCAGTTAAGACCATCATGAAGACCACTACACAGTTACATTAAGTACTTTAACATTACAGTATGCTTAAATATATTTGTGATACAATTCTAATCTTACCAGGACAGGTTGGATAACTACTGGACTAACCTAAAGCTTTCTCCTTCTGTCTGCAGTCTGGAAACACCATCATCAGCAGCTGAGTCTGGTCATCGCTTCATGTTGAATATTGTGTACAGTATATAGTAATGTTTGAATAAATGTTATAATAAAAGATACACGTTTCGTTAATTTCTTTTTAGAGCTTCTATACCTTACAAGTTATTGAAACAGGTACCATCTGAATATAATTATTCAGTTAGAAATAGACATTGAAAAACAGTTTATATTATATACACACCCAAAAACGTAATGACACAGACAAACCAGTTAATTTAATGCATTTATTTTCAGAATGCCAATCTCTAAAAGGCTTTAGCAAATAATCTAGCTATTCATCTCTCTTTGGCCTCTTGTCTCCCTGCTTGTCTTTTGCTTTCCCATCCTCAGTGACAGCCTCAGTTTGTCCCTGTTAAAAGACAGCAAACACAAGAAAAATATGTTTACCATTATGAATGCTATAACGTAACGTTATATTGAACGTTATACTTTTTACATGGGAAGTTACTCATACATTTTAGCCTTCATGTAACGTTGATAGTGAAGTAAATAAATTGCAGCGTTACCTACCACCCTGCAGCTACAACTGGTAAACACACACATTTCTAAATCTCTGCTAACGTTACGCATATAGGAGCAACAACATATAAAAGAGATGAAAATGCCACCGGACATTAAACTTTAAAAACACAAATGGCACAAAAGACCGCTAGCTAGCTAACAGCCTAATGTTAATGATAGGGTCAGTTAGCTTAACGTTAGCTCGGTTGTATCTACCTAATTACTAAAGCAATCCGTACCAGCATTAAAGCGTTAAGCTTTACATTGATTTAAAACATTAACGGTGATAACATATGTACGGCAAACACTAAAGATACTTACATTTAAATGATTATTTCGCCGTCAGCGATACCGCTCCAACTCCCGCTTAGGTCCGCCATTTAATTTTTTTAAACAAGCCGGCAAAGCCGCGCGCAAGGGATTGTGGGTGATATGGGAGCGCGAAGGATACACATATGCATCCTTTGCCGTCTATGGGGATTTCTCCGAACGAAGGACTCAGTCCTTGGTGGGATTCGGAGGATCCTCGACATTGGAACGGTCCTTCGACGGACGTCGATGACGTAGCATCCTCCAAATTCTGGCTTCGAAGGATCCTTCCTTGACATTGAGAAACAGCTAGTATGTAGAGAACCTGGCTTTGAATCAGATCTCTCTCTCCCTTGTTCTTTAGCCATAATCGCGTGGGATTAGAAGTGCGTGGACTTCATGTAAAGCTTCAAAATGTCCATACAAACCACGTTTGAAGCTCAATCCATATCTCAGCTGTTGATTATAACTCAGGAGTGGTTTGAGAAGTATCTAAGGGTGTGAAAACTCCTCATTAAATTCATTGCAACTGTTGAATGGATCCAGCTGACAAAAGCTGCTGAAAGCATTGTTATATTATTTGTACAGTACTTCTGTCCCCCTCCCAGTTAACTTAGGAGACAGATTGGTTTCTGCTTGCCAATGCAACTCTGGAGAATGGTGAAGGCTCACGGTAATTAAAAAGTGAGTTTCGACTCCTAACCTTGTCTCTCTCTGTATTAAATCTGTAGCGGTAAGCAGCGAGCAACCACTGGGAATATATGACAGGGAATTTTAGCAGACAAGGCAGATCATTTTTTACTCTGTGGATTCAGCATTGCAGGTCCTTTGGGAATACAAAGCACGGTATGGTCAAGGTGAACAACCTCCATCGAAATGCCACTCTGGCTGTCCTACGGGTTTCTCTGAAGTTAATGGACTGCGCGCAACTGCCTCTACCTAACCATGCATTCATACAGTGACCCCTTCTGAAAGCTTTAGAAGTGACCATGCATAATATGTTGCCACAGCTAAGAAAATATTCGACTGGTGGGGCCTGGTGTCAAGTGGGCACTGATTGCTTTAAAATGCTGCAGCGATCTGAAAGGGGTCACCTTCTGAAAGTGCCAGGAGCTCTCATAAAAGTAAGAGCCATATTGAAACATCACTGTTTGTCTATGTCCAGACTTTCCACTTTTCATCAGTGACTGAGTGGAACCTCTAAACTTTAATTGGAAACTTTTTTGGCCATACTTTGCACCGAAAGAAACAGCTGCAACATTTATAATGAGCTGTATCATGTGCTTTATTTTCTGAGGTAAAATACCACACAGAAAAGGCATTTACAATTAGATTTGTTTAAAGGAGCGTATGGCGCTTGACAGAAAAGGGAAGATTACAGAGATGAAAAATATCACACATTAGGATGATACTTCCATAAATGTTTCCCCTAATCTGGCATTTTACTGATATACTCAGCAACATTTTGTCCTCAGCTACCTCACTTTGCCGTTTATTCAGCAAAGTTTGGAACATGGCTGGTCATTGTGAAGGTCTTCACAGGCCAGGTGAATACAATGTTGCTAAAGGCATCTGAATTTGCAACCATAAGTGCATTCATCCAGCGTGTGAGGGTATGTTTATCTGTTGACACAGGTCAGCAGGTCATCATGCTGCGGTGGCTTGTATCTGCGCTGCCTCCTGAGGCATGTGGTGGCGCGATAACGAAAACGCTTGGAGATATATTAACAGTTTGTGACTGTAATCTTTATAACTGCATCCACCACGGGCGTTTTTGTATTTCCTTTGGCTGGCCTCCGGGCTCCTCTGTCCGGCGTTACAACTCTGACCTGTTCAACTGCTGCCCCAGTCTCCTAAGTTCGCACATCTCCTCAGTCATCAGCATCCAGGCGTAAAGTGTCAGTCGGAGCTAAATGTCGCGGCGCCTCAACCTCCTGAATGTTTACAGTCAGTGGGTTTTAGACATTTCAGGTGGATTCTAATGACCTAATCCTCTTTTATTGTGGGATGTTTCATTTTAAAGACACTGACCTGGGCCTCCGTTTTCTCTAGCCGGACCTAACTCTTCAGCTCATCCAGTCACGGTAAAGACAACTTAGACCATGCATTGAAAAGCTTGCTTTGCCAGTCTTACACAACAAATAAAACAGGAGAATAATACAATAAAGCTAAAACAAACAATAACAGAGTTATAAAGTAGTTTAAAAAAAAGATTAAAATGTATAAAGTCCATAAAGTGCACTGTGCCTAGACAGCTCTGTATGTGGTGTGAGTCCAGGAGTTTAGGAGGGAAAGATGGAGTGTGTGTGTGTGTGTGTGTGGGGGTTTGCAGTGTTCAGGAGTCTGATGGCCTGTGGATAGAAGCTGTTTGTGAGTCTTGTTGTCCGTCCTGTAGGGCCTTCCTGAGGGCAGGACTGTGAAGAGACTGTTTGGTGGGTGTGTACTTGTCTTTAAACATGTTGTGGGCCCTTCTGATGTCCCTGGACTATAACGTATCCTGACCTGCTTATCTCTCCTCCGTTGAAAGGTCTCATTATCTTGTCACATTTCCAGGGATATATGAGTGGTAGGATGGGAGCCTGTGATCTACACAGGGACACACCGCAGACAGTATGAGGAAATGTGTTGATTGGGACGCTATAATTCCTCACCTAACTTTAAATCCAACTTCACATCCCCTGCTATATATCTTAGCTGCCAACCTCGGGCACCTTCTGTCCCTTTGCCTCTCACTTTAAGGTCTGGCCTCTTCTGAAATTGACATTGCTCACCGCAGGGCTGAATGGTACCCTATAATTGAATCAGTTGGGTGTTTGGTGAATTGCTGTATATACTGACTCATTTGGGTCCCTCGCCAACAGTACTTGTCAAGTCTCTCTTCCTCTCCCCATGGCTAAGCACTTCCTCTCCAGTGTTCCTCTCCTTAATAACACTCCCATGTGAGTTTTCATCATCATGACCAGGGAGGAAATTGTTTTTCTCTGATACTCAAACTCATTTAGAGAAACTTTTGGTGGCGTTTTAAAACCTCTTCTACCCACCCGCACACATTCAAAGCCGTAATGACGAGGCTTTCCTCTTGTTAATGTACATCTTCCTCCCTCCCAGGCAATTACCACCCTCTATTTCCTCAACTCCTCCCGCCTATGAGCATATCTTGCCGTCCATTTGTCAGTGGCCCCTCAGCAGCCCACTGCCACTTATCCCCCATGAGTCACCCTGGGGATCCATACAGACGCAGACACATACACATCCTCGCACCACTGTAGGGGCCCAACTCAAACATACACACGCACAAACAAACACAAGCAAATTGCCTTAAGGGATGCCATGTTGTGTTAAATGGTGTGCCGTTCTCCCAGAAGCATTCTACTTCTCCCACAACAAAAGTATTTGTCATGTTGTGTGATTTTGTTGTTTTATTGTAATATTCATTTAACTGTTTGTGTTAGCTGAAATGTCTCAAAGATTTGGGAGGGAACTCTTTTGTAAAGCAACTGCTGTGGCATTATCCCAACAATATGTCACCGTCAACGTCACCAGGCTTGTTAAGTTTAAGGAGTCTCTTTAATCAGCTGGAAATTACATGAATAAGAAGTGGATTTAGAAGTTATATATATATATCTGTTGCATATAATATTTGTTTATTATGTACATAAAAATATCAAACCTTTTTAGGGAAAAACACAGATTTTGAATATACAAGTTCAGTGTTCCATTTGCAAATCACTCCATCAGCCTTTAGCAACCAACGGCAGATCCACGGCATGTGACTAAAATATGTTTACTATAGTTTATATTTTAAATATATTTTTGGAAATAGATTTCTGTTCACCTAAAACAGAACTTCAGAGCTTGGTAACAGGTGGAGCAACAAAGAGGTTCAGCAACAATCCTGGGGTTAGCGAGAGACAGAAAGAGAACACACAGGATGAACACACACACACACACACACACACTAGGGAGGCTGACAACAGCGAGGCCTCTGTGGGGAAAGCTTGTAACATGTGTGTGTGTGTGTGTGTGTGTGTGTGTGTGTGTGTGTGTGTGTGTGTGTGTGTGTGTGTGTGTGTGTGTGTGTGTGTGTTTGGTTGTTTAGGAGAGCTCTCTCACAGCCTTATCTCTCCAACAAGTCTTAATGGGGTAATGGAAACTCTCAAGTGCATGCTGGGAATGAGCGAAACATAGAAGCAATGCTATTGAGAAGGGGAAACTGATGGCTGATAGGGCTACACACTAGAGTATTTAACGTCATTTTTTCCATATCACCGATTTATGTAAATGATTATTAGGGCCGTTAGCATTAACGCGTTAATCGCGTTGCGATTAAGGGCCGAGCATAACGCGTTAATTTTTTTTTAATTGCATGCCGCCATTTATTAATTTATTTGCGACTCTGCTTCACGTCGTGCAGGCTACTATACAGGCACCTTTACTTATCATCAAGCTGTCATACGTTCTCATAACAACTCCTACTGCTGCCAGCTGCAGGCATGATGGAGAAATGCAGCAATTCTGAATGGCGCTTTCTATTTTCCAAAACTCCAGGACGGGTCGTAGACAAGTCGAAAGCCATAGGCACATTGTGTAATGTAGTCTAGTTGGGGAAAAAAATCTAGTGGACTCAGGCAAAGCACTATTTTGGAGAGTGCTACTCGCCGACCTGTTGATGAAACCAAAGTGCGAAGTGCAAATGTTGTCTCATCAACCGGTAATCACTGGACGTCAGTAAGTAATCAAAATTATTTGGAAGTTACTGCACACTATATTGACTTTGGTAAGTAGGGTTGGGTACCGAAACGTGCCGACCTCGCTAAATGGTAGTAACGAGACCGAATAACAACGAAAATTTCGGTGCCTCATTTCGGTGCCTGACTTTACACCACACCTGACAGCATGTAACGTTAGCCTACCTTTAGCAAGCAGCTGGATTAAACAGGGTTAAAATGCTGACAGCTAATGTTAAACGGTGTAAAGTGTGACTGTATTTCACTGTAGAGGACTCCAACAGCGGGACCTAACAGTCTGCTCGGCAGCGCAGCAGCTGCCGTTGTTGGAATTAAACAACACAGACGGTGCGTTCACTTGCAGCTGCCGTTATCGGAATTAAACAACACAGACAGTGCGTTCACTTAAAACAGGTAGCCTCGTGGTGCATTCAGTTATTACATTATTATTAAATCTTTAATTTTGACCATGGCCTTAACAATAAACAAGTTGCTGACTGTTTAGTACCCTTCTTTTTTCTTCTTTTGTTTACAGTAAATAAATAATAAACTAATACAAATCTTAAAGTCAAGTTCATAAAGTAACTTTCTTTGCATTCATTTGATTCCCAATCAAGATACACTGGTAGGAATTGCTTTCCATTGTTAATATGTACTTAAAAACAGTTCTGAAATGCAAAATAATAGAATTTTAATCATGTGATAAAACATGAAATTCAGCGATTAAAGCAAATGAATCGTTTGACAGCCCTAATGATTATACATATTAAGTAGACAAAATGAAGATACAAATTTACATAGAAAATAAGATTTTATGGAAATGTAGCCCAGTGTGTCTGATCCTCATAGATTTACAACACAGCAGTATAAATCTTTTTATTCAAAGGGCTTTCACGGTCACTTCACATAATCCACGCATGAAGAGTTTCTATCTGACAAATGTAACACTTATACAAAAACTTCTCGCATGGATGTAAAACTACTTTCCTATTGCAAAATGGGCAAACTTTAATGTCAAGGGTGATTAGCACAATACCACATGGCCTTTCTACAATGACTCATAGACCATTTTTAGTTTGGCTGTCTCTTCCTTTATCAGCAAGTCTCTCCAACATGCTGGGTTCCAAAAGAGCAGCCTATCGTTAAACTCCATCGACCACACTGTTTAATGCTGCGTCGATTTTTACTTCACCTCGTTCAACACGCAAGCTCATTTCCAACTCAATTTCACAGCCATTTGAATTGGATGGATTTGACTCCGTCCACTGAGAGTCGGTTTCCCCCCAAGGTGGTGCAGGGGAAAAGAGCACGAACAAATGAGGGCAGTAGGGGAATAAGATGAGTGAATCAGGCAGTAACAAAAAAGAAATACTTAATATGACAAAGAAGAGGGAAACTAAATAAATGAACATTTATACTAATTAGGGCTGTCAAAATTAACGCGTTAATTGTTGCGTTCATTTTTTAATATTTAACTCGTTAAAAAAAATTTACGAAATTAACGCAGCTGTTTGTTTACTTCATGTGGCGGCTGAGAAACGTAATACGTCTACATAACAGCAGGCGGCGCTACTCTGTATTGTTGACCAAGTAATGAAAACCGGCAGCTGATTGGACGAACGCGTCACATGGGTTTGTTTTCTCCGTAAATTCAAAGCCAGACTGTCATGGCGGCCGTTCAGAATCTCATCTCATATTGTACTAAAATAGTTCACTGAAACATGTTTCTGAAAACATTTTAAGTGAGAAATAGGCCGTGCACTTGCTGAATCTGTCTTCATTTCAGATCAACAAAGGTCAGTTTAGAAGATTTTCATCAGATTTTGAGAGACTCTAGTCACCTCATTCCGCTCGCCATTTCCGGGTGAGTCCCGACTGCCCTGCCGCCGACTGAACACGGGCTCGTTGGAGATGAACTGCGCCTCGCCTGTAAAGTAGACGAGAGCAGGCGACAGCAGCCGGGGGCGCTGACAAAAATCTACTCTCAAGTCGGACAGTTTCTAGCCGTTTCCAGCAGCCTTCAGCAGGACTAAGCCAAATTGTTGCTGCTGTTGTTCTGAAAGATATTAAACATTCTGAACTTAGCAGAACCTTTCCTTGTTTGTTTTTTTCTTCATATTTGCAAAGTTAAGTGATTTAGCATTTAAATATCCATTATTACAAGCTTCAGTCTCAATTTAAAAAAGCGATTAATCGCGATTAATTACAGCAAATTGTGCAATTAATTAGTTATTTTTTTTAATCGATTGACAGCCCTAATACTAATATGTAACTAAAACCACCCTTGTCATCTGTGGAAGGTCCTCACCTGAACTGATTCAAATGCCATATTGTCTTTAGATCCTTCACCAATAAGTTTATACTTATATACTTTATTGTCCGATATTTTAAATGAAGTTACACAGACTTCCACTGCTGAGAGTAGTTATAACTAGGGTTGGGTATCGTTTGATTTTTTTTCGATTCCGGTGCTAAATCGATACTTTTAAAACGGTGCCGGTGCCTGAACCGGTACTTTTTAATAAAGTAAAAAAAAAAAGAAGAAGTAGTAAGCAACAGTCAGTGACTTTTTTATTGCTAAGGCCATGGTCAAAATTAAAGATTTTATAATAATGTAATAACTATAACAATAACAATAACTTATTTCACCAGTAAATTGCTGTTGAACCCCAGATGGGAAAAGGGTATTTTACAATTACTGTGAATGCACCACGAGGCTACCTGTTTTAAGTGAATGCACCGTCTGTGTTGTTTAATTCCGACAACGGCAGCTGCAAGTGAACGCACCGTCTGTGTTGTTTAATTCCGACAACGGCAGCTGCGAGTGAACGCACCGTCTGTGTTGTTTAATTCCGACAACGGCAGCTGCAAGTGAACGCACCGTCTGTGTTGTTTAATTCCGACAACGGCAGCCGCGAGTGAACGCACCGTCTGTGTTGTTTAATTCCGACAACGGCAGCTGCAAGTGAACGCACCGTCTGTGCTGTTTAATTCCGACCATATAAACATACTGTATATCTATGAATTGCGACAGCGGCTGCTGCTGCTGCGCTGCAGTGCAGACTGTTACATCCCGCTGTTGAAGTCCTCCACAGTGAAATACAGTCACACTTTACACTGTTTAACGTTAGCTGTCAGCATTTGACCGGTGTTTAATCCAGCTGCTAGCCGAAGGTAGGCTAACGTTACATGCTGTCAGGTGTAGTGTAAAGTCAAGCACCGAAACTTTCGTTCTTATTCGGTCTCGTTACTACCGTTTACGTCGGCGCCGGTTCCCTATTGGAACCGAGTTTCGGTACCCAACCCTAGTTATAACTGTTGTGGTTGTGGACATTTCTGTTGCTGTTTTGTATTTTTATTCTGTATATTTCTGTTCCCTGTTGTGTATACTTCTGTTCCTTATTCCCCTGTTCATTGTGTGTTTCTGTTTATCCTGTTTTAACTGTGTATTCGCGTTTGTATTGTGCATTCCTGTTCGTTGGTGATTATTTCAGGTTCCTGTTTTATTTTGATAGTCTGGTTTTCTGTCTTGTCTCGTCCAATTTACTTCCTGTGTTTTCCCTCCTTTGTGATTGTCCTGCCCCGCCCTGATGTGCTTCACCTGTTGTCTCACCTGGTTCTGATTTACCCATCACCTCATGTATTTAGCCTCTGTGTTCCCTTTGTCTCTTGTCACATCGTTTTGCGTTTGTTCCTGTTCGTTCCTGCCTGTGTGTTGCTGTCAGCCTGTTGTGGATTATTTGTCTGTTGCTTTTGGTTTTTCCCTGCGTGACTCTGAGTGTTTCCCAGTCTTTGTACTGCCGCTTTTGTTAAAGGGGTGATAGAATGATTATATAGGGTATTTCACACAGTTCCTTATGGTCTCCTAATGGGGTATGTGACATTAGTTGGGCTGAAAATGGCCTGGTTGATATTTTATTGGCCCTTATGCATCCCTGTGTTTTGGCCCTATTTGTAACAAGAGCTTTTCTTCCAAATATGGTATGGTCATGAATATTTAGATGAGCTGCGCGCTGCTTGGTTGAGCCTTAGCCCCGTACACACACGTAGAGACGCGTGTTGATTGGTTGAGCGACTCGCCATACACACACATTAGAGGTCGCGTGCTGATTGGTTGAGCGAATCCCCAATAAACAGACATTAGAAACGTGACAGAATCTCATATTCCAGACACTGCAATGTTTCCTTACCAAATTCACTTCTGAGACTTTTTTTATGCGAGAAATCAACTATATAAAGCTCAAATATGGGCCTTTTTACGAAAATGGATGGCTAATTGCAAATTTGGTAAAACTGTGTGTCGGAGTTCAGCTGCCTGTGTTGCTGCCTCGCCGTCCGGCCTGCCTTCCTCCACAGACCCCGGTGTAACACCGGCTTGCTGTGAGCTCGATTGAGCTCCGGCACGGCTGCTGCAGCCCACAGCACCTCATACCTGCGCAAAGTCACCGTTTGGGCTGGTGGACTACTACCAAACACAGCTGCCCTGACAGAGCTCCAGGGCCTTCAGCTCCCCTCTTCCTGCTAGCTAAATGGCCCATGTGTGAGAGCACGGTCAGCGAGCTTGTTACACCAGCAATCTCTTACCACATGTTACACACTTGTCACGCCACTTAGCTATACAACATATACCCTATATCTAAATGTCTTACAAAGCTAACGACGGTGTCCGATTTCAAGTTAATGAATATTTGTGAGCTGTACGGGTTTCGTTAGCTGCGACTGTCACTTCAATCCTATGTGTACAGATTGCGGCTAGTTGGCTTCATTTTTGGTTGTAATTCGAGTATATTTACAGTTTGAATTTCGTCACGCCACTTATACAACATTTAACCAAATGTTTTATAAAGCTAACAACGGTGTCCGATTTCAAGTTAATGCATTTTTGTGAATTTCAGAGGAATTCTAAGAGGAGGCTAGCTAGCTAGATCTCATTGATAGAGCTCCATCCAGCCACAGGCTCTATCAATGAGACTCACGGACAAGCGGCGTTTATTTCCCCAATCGTTTGTTTAAATAACTCAACGCATAATTGCACACATTAAAAGATTAACTGGAACCTGTGGTAAGAGAATGCTGGCGTAACAAGCTCGCTGACTGCGCTTTCACTCACATGCACCGTGCATTTAGCTAGCAGGAAGAGGGGAGTTGGAGGCCCTGGAGCTCTGTCAGAGCAGCGGCGTTTCGTAGTCAATTAGCCCAAAACGGTGACTTTGCGCGGGTATGGAGTGCCGTGGGCTGCCAGTCGTGACGGAGCTCAATCGAGCTCACAGCAGGCCGGGGTCTATGAAGGAAGGCAGGCCGGGCGGCGAGGCAGCACCAGCCTCTGAACTCCGACACACAGTCAGAAAAAATTTGCAATTAGACATCAATTTTCGTAAAACGGCCCATATTTGACCTCTACGTAGTTGATTTCTCGCATTAAAAAAGTCTCAGAAGTGAATTTAATGGTAAAATAGCATATGAACAATGTATACATTTTCTGAGATCTGCACGACCTAGATTCAGAAGACTAACTGATCTCAGGTCAGTTGTGTAGCCTATGTAAATGTTGGGGCGTGACCGTTCTCTTAACACACCCACGGCTGTGACAAAGGTTCCGGATTTTGAGATGCTTACGCAAGCAACTAGCTTTGTTGAGATTCGCCCGTTTTCAGCGGCAGTTTCAAAATATGAGATTTTCATAGTAAATGGGTGTCAATGGGATTTTGAGCTTCTATGTATGTCCTATTTACCCACCCAACTGTCGTTATTCAACTATGACAGGGTAAAATCGGTTTTGCATTCTATCACCCCTTTAATAAATCCCTGAGTTCGACCATCTCCTGCCTGCCTGCCTGCCTCCCTCTCACTGCATTTGGGTCCACATTCCCTGCTCCCACATAACAATAACATTGACAATGTATAATTTAAGGGCATGTCTAGGCTTGAAAATGGTCACATTTAAAGATTATTGAGTACTAACAAAAGATAATTTATTAACACCTTTGGTCCATAAATATGAAAATTTTATTAATTTGCTTTAGTGGACTGAATGTCTCTGGTTCTTAATGTAAAAGATCTGGGGACATGCAAAGAGCATGATGGAAGTTAACAGCAGCCATTGGCATAAACAATAATAATATCAGCTTTATTGTATAGCACCTTTAAAAACAATAGTTTACAAAGTGCTTTGACAGTGGAAATAAAGGACATTCAAATCAATACACATATGTACACATCCAATCAACACACATACTAGAAATACACAACATTGTAATAGTGAAAAAGGAAGAGATGGGTCAGCTCTAAAGGACAGAATGACAATAAGAAAGACAATAAAAAGATGGCATCATATGAAAGCAACTCTATTAAAGAGTGTTTTAAGAAGTGATTTAAAAGAAGTTACTGATTCAGCAAGCCTTATCTCCCCGAGCAGGTCTTTCCAAAGTGGAAGTGCCCTGATCGAGAAAGCACAATCACTTATGGTTTTGACCCTCAACTTTGGACCGGTTACGGTTAGTCTGCAAACAGGCTCGTTCTGGGATATAATCGGGGGCAAGACCCTGATGAGCTTTAAAAGTAATCCGTAAAATCTTTAAATCAATTCTAAAACGGACAGGGAGCCAATGAAGTGAAGGATTGTGTGATGTGATGCCATCTATTAAAGCAACACTAGAGAACTTTTCCCCCTTCGGTCCCCCTACAGGTTGGAAGCGGAATTGTTCATTAAATTACATTATGCAAGTTTGCCAGATCGGGTAGCGGCTCTGTAGTTCAAATGAGACATAATGAGACATAATGAGACATTACGACATATGGTGGAAGCAGGACTGGGCAACTTTGTTTATATGTGGGATGAAGGTGTGATGAAGTCTGACTCAAAAATGACACCTAAGTTTCTGGCAGTGGGCTTGATGTTACCGGATAGTTGACCGAGACTGATGGGACTGGGGATGGTGTTGGGAGGCTTGAACAGTATTATTTTAAGATTTGGAGTTATTTAGTTAGAGAAAGTTATGGGCCATCCAATGGTTCACATCTTTGAGGCAGTCGGAGACAGCAGCCAGGCTGCTCGGATCGTTCGTTTCTCAGCGGGAGGTATATCTGTGTGTCATCAGCATAGCAATGAATAGAAACATTATGCCGCTGGATAATTTGGCCGAGTGGAAGCATATAAATACAGAATAAAATTGGACCTAAAATAGAACTTGCGGTATACCATAGCCTAGTTGAGTTGTAGAGGAGGAAGTTGCCTATGGTGACCGCACAGGTTCTGTTAAAAAGATAAGAATTAAACCAAACAAGTCTAGGTCCCTGATACCAACCCAGAATTTAAGACAATTAATTTAAATGTTAAGATCTATGGTATCAAAACCGGCACTCAGATCAAAAAGAAATAAAATTGTGCTCTCTCCTCTGTCAGCGGTTAAAATCAGGCTGTCAGTCACCTTGAGGAGGGCCGTTTCAGTGCTGTGTAAAGCTCTTAAACCAGATTGAAATTTTTCGAATAAGTTATTGTGTGCCATAAAAGATAAAAGTTCTGAAGAGACCACTTTTTTTAAAACTTTTAATAAAAAGGGAAGTTAAGAAATGGGTCTAAAATTATTCAAATCAGAGGGGTCTTAGTTGGGCTTCTTTAAACTAACACAAAGGCTGAATCATTTTGGCCTGATATATATTATATTGTTATATTTTCATCTGTCAATAGTACTCAGCATTTATTCTGATAATCTTTTAGACATAGTCACATTTTTTACTCATACATGTAAACTTGTTGTACCTCAGTAATCACTGAAAAAAAAAGACATTTTTCAAAATATTATCAGATTGATTGCTTTGTTGAACTGTGTTAGGCAGTGATGTGAGTGTGTGTGTGTGTGTGTGTGTGTGTGTGTGTGTGTGTGTGTGTGTGTGTGTGTGTGTGTGTGTGTGTGTGTGTGTGTGTGTGTGTGTGTGTGTGACAGATAAAGGGACAGAGGGGCTGTTGAAGTTGAGGGCAGGGTGGGCCGGTCACACAGCAGGACTCTCTCTGTACCACTGTTCTCTGTGCTCTAGTAGGACCTCCATAAACCTAAAAGTCTTTTTTTTTTCCAAAGCAGAGCAGCCACCCTCTTTTATCTGCTGCCCTCCAGGGGAGCGGCCCATTCACTCTGCCACTCTCTGATTTAATTGTACAGTTCAGGATGACTGGCTTTCACCTTCAGCTTCCAACAGGCTCAGCACAAATCATCCCACTACAGTCCACTCATTTACCTGGAAGATGGCGAGATGGAGGCTGTGTCCAATGTACGGCTCTCGTCTTCCTGCTTTGATTGTACAGCTCTCATCTTCAAATATAGATCTCTCATCATACTGTTTTGAATGCACAGCTCTCATCTTCTGCTTTGGCACTATTGCTCTTTGACTTTAATACCAATGGAATTTGTCGAAGGGAGTGATTGATTGGGAGAGCGTGAGAAAATAGACAGCGAGGTGCAGACAGAGAAAAAGGTCTAAAGTGAAAGAAAGTAAGAGAGGAGATGGAAGAGGATAAATGGAGGTAGATTGAGAAATAAGATATAAATGGAAGATTTGAGAGAGAAGTGGAAGGCAGTCAAAGATCAAGAGTGAAACATGTTGAGTAAAGAAGAAAGATGAGGAGAACGGGAGATTAAGAGTAAAATGTATTTGGTGTCTTGGGAAAAATGGTGATTAGAATCACCTCAAAACATAAAAATAAAAAAACATATACATAAACAGTGTCCACTGGGGACCAACTGCAATCATTAGATCTAGGAAAATTCATTCATTTGGCTTATGTGGTGCCCAAAACGGCTTGGGTGCTGCGTCTGAACCTTGATTTATGGTTGTGCGGAGAGTCCACGCAGAGCTTTCACCGCAGCCTACGTAGGTGGCCTGAAGTTTATACCTGTGCGTTGGTGTGTGCGTTGATTTCTTTAAGAGAATAGCAGGGCCGGCACGTGTGTGTGCGTGGGGAGTGTGTGGTCGAGTGAGTGAGAGAGTGACGATGATTAGCTTGATAGCGAGTAGCGACTCTAGAAGCAAAGTGAGAGAAACAAAGGGCCTGATTTACTAACACTAGCGCAGTTTGCGCTGCGTCTGTTTATGCGAGTTCGGTAATAGCGCACGCTATGCTTCCACATTTTGCGTAGTATTTATCAACCCTGACACCCATCAGGCAATCAGCGTCTTTCTCCGCCCACTAGACCGTAAATTGCGCTGTAGCAAAGCGGTACTGGTGCTATGATACGGCTGAGTGCAGACTGCCATATTCCCACTGCTGATGCTATGACTGTTTGAAATGATCCTGATGCCAATATTTGTAATGTAGGGAGGAGTTTAACAACTGCTGGAATGGGATGTGAACGCTGAGTGGGAGATTCAATTTCATCTTTGATTTCTTCCAGTAACTCTAATATTGCATGGCTGCTTAATCTGTAACGCTAAATGATGTTGTGTTCACTGACAAAGTGTGATTCTTGTGTTAAAAATATGTTCAGCCTCGCCCATGTCTTCGTCTTGCTCAAATGACTCTTGCCATTTCACCAGCGGCATAAAGGTCTACGAGGAAACTCGACTGCGGCTGGTTTAGACCTGCTTTTAAGAGGCGGAGAATTTCCCCCGCAGAATAGAGGCGCACTCTTACTGACAGTCTTTGTAAATACCACGGAATATATAATTAGGGGCACTTTGCGCTTATCCTCCCACCTTTTTGGGTGGAACTCCCACTTTCCCCACGACCCTCCCACGAACGCATATTGAAAGCGCAACTTGTCTCTTCTCACTCATGTGGCGACAATCTGCGATTTTACCCAAGTGCGCCTTGTTTGTAAATATGCCACATCGGTTACGTCCGTCTTTGCGACCAATTAGCGCCTGGAAACAGGCGCAAACGGCTTGATAAATCTAGCCCAAAGTGTCTCCTCTGTACTGTGCTTTCTGGTGGAAAATCTGTAGCAGGAGAAGTTAACCCTCTCCTTGACTTCATGTTGTTTATCGAGAAGGAGAACCAGGAAATGAGTATGGGGAATGCAACGCTACCAAGCCACGGCCGAGCGACATGTGTGCCGCGACATGTAGTTAAATTTTTTGAGAGGCACACGTCAGGCTACGGCATAGGTCTGTATCTCCACGTACCTACGTACATAGCCACGGCGTCAATTTAACGCAGAGGCATAAATCAGCCTTAAGCTTTGTAATGGTACGGAAAACCCTGGGTTGTCATGGCAGCAGTACACTTCAAAAAACAAAAGTGCAAGTGTTGAGGTCCACTTTGTTTGACACAGTAGTAGAGGCTGAGGCACAGAGTATCCCAGTGGTTTAACAAGTTTCAGCAGATGCTGATCAAAGTGTGTGGTCCCACTGTGTCAATGTAATGTGAATGGCTCCGACCTGTCTTCTTTTATTCAGTGGCTGTCCCTCTCAACAAGCTCTGTAAAGCCAACTCTTCTGAGAGCTCTTTTGTCATTATTATGCAAATGACAGTATTCCACACTATCTTACTTTGTTGTAAATACATTGCATAGTAATTAGGAGCATGATTTATTAGCATAATGCTTTGAAACACAAAGCTGAGCTGGAGGGAGTTGTAAATTCCCTGTGAACTAGAGAGAGAGGCAGATCTATATAGAGGACTTATTTCAAGTGGTCTCCACGGTGGTGCTGCTGTGGACAGATCAGGGTTTTGACCTGAAGAGCACTTCTAGCCTTTTTTTTTTTTTAATCAAACCCAAGTGCCTTCCACATTGTGGCGTTCTTGTTATACCTCTTTCACACCACCTATCAGTGTTAGGTTAGGGCTGTCTGATCAGTGTTATACCCTCCTTTTGGAAATTCAAACCAAGCCAGTCAACATGGGTATATACCTGGTCATGACAATTCACATTGCACATTGCACCTGGGTCAACATGGGAGCAATGCATACCAATTACCTTAAGTTCTAGAATGGGCGGGGCTTTACACATCATATTCAGTGAACAGCTAACTTGTCATACATACTCCAGGTCCAGCTGTATACCAGCAGAACTAATGTTTTGTAGCTACTTGAATTTGTCATTGTACGGTAGGGAGAAAGAAGTGCAGCTTATTTTATTATGGCTTTTTGTTATATTTTGTTTGTTTTGCAGTGATTACTGTCACAAACCGGCTCAACGCCAATGTGACAAAGAGGAGAGACCAGACAGGTTAATGTGCCGATTAATTGTTTATTGTAAAATAAACAACATAACTATTAACAAAAGAATCACGACATGTGTGGTATCAATGGGCCTCATTCACCAACCGTTCTTACGAAGAAATGTGTTCTTAAACCCCACCTATGCACTTTTTACGAAGATTCTGACATTCACTAATGTTTTCTTAACTTGGATTTGTTCTTAGCTAAGAACAAAATCTACGAACACTGAAAAGCACTCTTACGCACATTTGAGTGATGACAATTTGCTCCAAATGATTGGTTACTGCATTTTATTTAATTCTACAGTCAATTACAATGATAGTATGATAGTATTGTACTGTAATGTATTTCTGATCATTTGTTGAAAAATAAATCATAGTATGCAAAGAAACTTTACATCAGCAATTAAAAATCCTGCGTTATTTGGTTATTGATCGTGCTATTTATAGGGCCAAAATGCAGTACAAATTCTTCGTTACTGTACTTAAGTACATTTTTCACCTATCTGTATCAATAGTGCATACTTTTGACTACATTTTGCAGCAATTATCTATACTTTCTACTCCACTAAATTTCTACAACGTTCCCTAAAATGCCAAAATGTCTTGCTGATCGTTGCAAGTTTGTCTCACCAGTGAAGTTTGGTTGCCATAGATACAGCCTCCGGTAAAAGTGAAAATGTTTGTTTTTCATTATTCCCGTTTTTAAATCATAGTTGCCATCTATTTCTCTCCACAGCATTGTTTACTCCTGCGCCAGGCAGCATAAGATGCGTTCATATCTTATTTATTTTGCTGGACCTCTTCACATCTCCCCATTTGCGCTGCTTCACACACTTTATTTGCTTACTTGCACGGTTAAAGAAAATAAAACCGTCTTAAAATACATCCATGAATAAAACCAACCGCATTCTGATTCTAACAAACATTTCCGTTTTATGCTGGTTAGGATAGGAACTTCTTTTTAAAAGCCAGGCCTTGTTTGTGGTAGTGGACATCTTCTACTTTTACTAAAGTAAATAGGTCTCTGGTTATTTGTACTTTTACTTATTTATTTATTTGTACTGAGATTCAGTACTTCCTCCACCACTGCAATGTACAAGTCATCTGCGACTCCAACAACGTTTCCCGCTTCCCAGGAGGTGCACAGGAAGTGTCATGTCCTTATATGGGAATTTGCGGGGCGTTTTCTTATGCTAATTAGGAACAACTGGCACGCGCTTTCAGTTACGAAGACGTGGGATTCATCAATCCTAAGAACACAGGTGCGAACAATTCTGTTGTTTAAGAACACATCATGAATCCGACATAGACTTTTCTTAGGGACGTTCTTAAGAAGATATTTAAGAGAAAACTTAGGAAGATATTGGTGAATGAGGCCCAATGGTATCAGTAGTGTGTGTGGGTGAGTGAAAGATGTGTGGATAAATAACGACTGCAACAGAAGAGGAGAAATGAACCCAAACCAGGAGATGTGGAGCCTAGGAGCAGGAGAAGGCAGAGATGCAACAAAGAGACATGACTTGCATAAATAGTCTTGGTTGAGGCCTACACATGTGTCCACCAATTAGCTAACGAACCCTCCCAAACTGCCAGCTCAGTCAGAGAAGCCAACAGCAGGCAGAAAAGGGAGGGGTCGTAACACTAAAGCACAAATAAATAACCATCAAACACTTCTTAGATGATTTAGTGCAGACTGATTTCTCCTCTGCATATTTATTGCAGCAGCTGGACACGGAAGCAGGTTACTCTAGTATCGATTTATGACCATTTTAAGACGAGGGGAGAACATTTCTCTTTGTGGGATTTAATTAAAAGTAAAGTTGGGCTTTCCTGTCGGCTTCTCGACTAATAAAAAAAAACAGAGAGATAAAAGAGATTCGTGCCACCCAGCAGCCGCGCTGAACTGCAAGTCTGCAGACTAGTGAACATCTGGGCACCCACTGCCAGCGGACTGTTCAGAAATGAATTGAACCGCTCCACTCTGCTGATGTTGAAGCTGCCTGTGAAAATCCTAGTTTATACAGTCTATGGTCGTTTTTTCAAAGTGTGCGGCGATCTGTGACGACTGCCCCTCTGTCATTTCCAACCAATCACATAATTCGTCCCGCCCCGGCTGTTAGCGACCCAGGTCGTTTGCAATTGACATTAAAATCGACTCTAGTCTACCCTGACATAACCCACTTGCTACCTTGGTCGCGAAAACCGAGTAGACTATGGAGGGTTAACCCATTCAAACATACAGTCGACCTGGGTATAACCCTGATTGAACTATTGGTGTGAAAGGGGTTAGTATAAGAAATTAATTCTTTGTGAGAGTGTTTAACGAACCAACCTACATTCATTATCTAACAAGCTGAGATATATATGCTTTCATGTTGCTACTCTCTTTCCAGTTGATATTACTGCTATGTAGCATTAGCAGAGGCTCTTGATTGGTCAGTAAAATCACTGTCCAAGCCTCACAGGCTCCGTTTCACACCTAGCAATAAGGCACTCTGTATTGACTTAACCAGTTATAGGTCAATTTAGGACCTGTGCATTCACACATTCAAAGTAGGTAATATTATAGTACATTTGAAACTGTATGTACCGTTTTGTTGGTTCACACCTTGCATATGCGCCATATGATTCCCAGATTTAGATCACATGTGTCTAAAGTGATGATATATATGTTGTTCTGTTGGTCGACTGTCTTAAGTATTCACTGTTAATGTCTTCTGTCATCTTTTTATTGGAGGTTGTAACATGCCCTAATAAAAATGGGCAGTAAAAAGCTTGACAAACAATTTGTAATGTCAACACTTGTCGACACTTCTGTCCTTACTTGTTGATTGTCTTGTTTAAACTGCCATAAGAGAGAGGGTAAGCTCTTTCTAATCACATCACTGCCTCCTTGAATTATAATTTGCGAGAGCGGTTGGTTAATCTAGAGGGAAATTGGATTCAACCAGTGCTGTCTCCCTTGGGAAATCCACCTTTCAAAGTCCAGGCCTTCTGCTTTGATTAGAAGGCCAATGCCCGGTTTTCCCTGGCTAATAGATGCATGGTAAAATGCATGTGCAAGTAAAGCTCTCTAGTCATTTCCTCCTTCAGAATGAATCGTCTTCCTCACATTGTGAAATGAAAATGTTAAATATTCTAAATAATAAAAATTGTCTAAATTCAAATCAGTTTTTGAACACACGGCAGTGCATCTTAATCACAGAATATTTATTCTGAGACACATAAAACCCTAGTTTGAACTCTGATTCGATCAAACTGCAATGTCCCTGTTAGTAGTTCCATTTGTACCACTGTTTTTTGCGTCTGCAGAGATGGTTGTAACCAAGAGACTTTCCCTTCAGCAGGCACGTTAGAGCAGCTCCTCATTTTTATGGCCAGAACAGCCACTCAGCCGTCCATATTTTGACATTTACCCAACTGTGCCGTTGGGTATCAATGGCCAGACCTCAGCGGGGCTGAATGGTAATGGCCAGTGATAACCTTTTGGATAGACAGCTGGTAAATATGAAGAAAAAAGGGAATACTTATCTCCTTGTATTTGCTCTGCCTTTAATAATGTCACACCTATAGTTGGCTTTTCAGTTTGTTTGATACAGTAAACACAGATGTGGTTTGTCCCACGCTCTGCGCGTTTAGTCTAACAAATCCACGCCTACATCAGTTTTCTGTCTGAGAGTTCTTTGTACAGTATATGCATGGGGCTAACACACACAGACACACACACACACTTTTCACTGTCTTGTTAGACACTTCTTTTTAGTCATCTTGTCAGGTTTAATGTCACACGTTGCTTTGTTATTCCTCCCCTATCTTCCTCTTCTTCTCTCTGTCATGAGAGCACCAACAATTGACACACATGCGCAGGCACACACACAGGAAGGAGATGATACTGCGAGCTCCCTTTCAATAGCCTTAAGAGACATGCACACGTACAGGGCGTGGTTGTAAGAAAGACATACATTCAAAGAAAATATTGACGTTTGTTTCATTTTAGCTTACTCTAGCAATGCTACTTATGTGAGTATTTGTGTGTGCATGTGCTATGTATGTTAAGAGGTGTGCTTAAAGTGTAAAAAAAAGCTATCATCACATCATCATTATTACATTCACTTTTATACTGTATTGGAGAAATTTGCAATAAACACCTGAATCACCCTCATGATTAAATTGTTCCACGTACAAAACAATCAATGCATGAGTGTGTGGGTAGTCTATGTGAGCTTGTATTTGTGTCTGTGATTAATAAGAGCCCTTGGTAGCCTACCAACAGTAGACAATCACATGTTTAATCACTACGAATAGGAAAGAAATTGTCATATCGACAATCGTCATCCAAAATGTGCGTGTTTATTTATTTCAGGGAGTTGGTGGGATATAAAAGGTGGTGTGTGTATGTGTGTGTGTGTGTGTGTGTGTGTGTGTGTGTGGCTGTGGCTGGCCAGCAGGATGTATTGCGTCAGTAATACTAGCAGACAGAGGAGGTTAGCACTGGACCCTGAAGGTCCAGTCAGCCGTGGAGTAAACACTCATTAACACATGTTCCCATTGATCAGACAGAAGGACAGGGATCACACACACTCACACACAGACACACACACTTAAATACACTCTTCAAGTACTAATATTAGCTACTAAAAAGAGATGTTTTGTTGTTACATTACATACTGTAATGATACAGTATACTTTTTATGTAATGAAATCATTGCAGAAGTCAATATGACTTTTCAGAAATAGCTAAAATAAACCTACATATACTTTGGAAAGATTACTAGTGTAGGTCTCTTACAAAAAGTAAGTCTTCTAAACACATGAACTTAAAAGATCAAAGTTTTGTCAAGGTTTGTTTTGTCCATCTGTTTCAACATCCTTATTTTATGATTAGATTATGAATTTTTTTTTTTACATAATTGCTTTTTTTTCACTTCATAGCACCTTTTGGGCTGAGCACTTAAACTAGTATATCCTTTCCCTGTATTCTGGAGTACAGGTCACAGAGGTAATCATCTCCACTGGAATAAAAAACGGACTTGCAAATGAGAAAAGGCTAGAGATTGACATGATCACCTAATCTATTTGCTACGTATTCTTTTTTTTAGTGATTCTTTCCTTTCACGTTTCTCAGGATTGCTACACTGCTCTGGAGTGTTAAAGTGCACTGACACAAAAATGGCCATCTGAGTCATACAGCCACACAGGGAACCTCAGCATGTTGAGACCCCACATCAATAGCAGAGGTGTTTACTGACCAAAGATTTTCGATCCACTGAGAGAGGTGGGATCTGCTCAGTGGTGCCGTGAATTTTGAGAAGGTGAATATTGATCTGAAATGACCTCTGGGGCCCCCAGCAAGTAACTAGATGTAAAGGCCCAGACACACCGACCAGACGGCCTGCGCTGAAGAAAAGGCGGTTGGACTGATCAGTCTCCTCGAGTTGGTCAAAAAAGTGACTCGGAACACACCAAAGCGACGAGACGTAATACGTCTCCATAACAGCGGGCGGCGCTAATCTGTATTGTCGCCCAAAAATGAAAACCGGCAGCTCATTGGACGAACGCGTCACGTGAGTCTGGTTTCTCCGGAAATTCAAAGCCAGACTGTCATGGCGGCTCGTTCAGAATACGATCTCATATTGTACTAAAATAGTTCACCAAGAACTATTTTAGTACAATATGAGATCGTAACTAGTAGCTAATATTAGTACTTGAAGAGCCACCATGACAGTCTGTTTTCGTGTTTCTGAAATCATTTGAAGAGAGAAATAGGCTGTGCAGTTGCTGAGTCACACTCATCCCGCTCCCCGTTTCCATGTTAGCACTCCACCAATCAGATGGGTCATTTGAGTCCGACTGACGGCAGTGCCCGCCCCGCCGATTATACATGTCAAATCGGCCAAAATGAAGGCCGACGGCCCCTCGGACGGACAACGGCACGGAACACACCGAACAGACTCAAGTCACTGACCTCGCCAGACTATCCAACGGACAATTATTGGCCTGGTGTGTCTGGACCTTAAGAGGGATCAGGTAAAACAGGGGCAAGGTTTTGCTACTGTTTAGAAACATTGTTTTTTACCTAGGGTTTATTGAGGCACCGACTTTATTTTAAACCAAAGATCAAGGATTTTTTAATCTTTAGTCCTTTATAAGCCACAACATGAAAGAAAAAAAAATGCCTTTGTGAACAAGTAGAGAGAAGGAGGGAGTGGTGAGGGCTGATGGGGGTTGACAAGGAACAGTGAGATCTTTGGCAAGCTTTGAGCACCCAGAAGGTCTCAGATAAATGTGTGCCCTGTTCAACCTTGAATCCCCGCCAAGTTGCATCAGTGAAATCACTGGATACTAGCTACCAGTCCCAAAGCCATGCGCTACATGAATTAACTATGCACCTCAGAGGACGAGAGATGTGGTGGGGGGGGGGTGGTGAAGGAGGAGATGGAAGGAGTTATGGAGTACAAAGATGTCCTGGAAGAAAAGGAGGGGAGGACTGAAGAAAGGGAGGAGAGACAGACAAAGAGAAGGACGGAGTGATTAGAGGGAGCAGATGTCAGAGTCGGCCTAAGTTGTCATGGTGATGCCTTGCCCTAGCCACAACTCCAGGTCACTCCTTTGTGGCAGAGTCCAAGGTGAATGGCTCTCAGCAAGGATGTGTGTTTGTGTGTGTGTGTTTGCATTTATGTGCTGCTAAAAGGCCCTGAGCAAGTGCTGGCAGGGTGGCGCAAAGCTGATGAAGCGAGGGAGGGAATGAGTGAGTGAGTGATGCCCCGGGTCCAGCGCTGTCAGCCAGGCTAATGGAGGGGGTCACACGGCGGCCCACTGACTGACAGGTGCCAACCGAAGCCTTCGTCAGCCGAGCACCAAGTCAGCGGTACCAGCTCGCTTACGGTGGTGAAGGATGATGACACAGAGATCGCTCACTCGGCTAATGCTGACACACATGGCGCATGCACACCCTTCTAAACCTGTCACTCAGTGAGGAGCGTAGGCTGCGAGATGAGATGGTCTTTAAAGTAGCCTGACTTCTCGGGCATAGACAAGAGGGTCAAGTTGCTGCTCTGAAATTGGAGTCACCATTATCAGTGCCATTTTCACGCTGGCAGACTGACCTATGATCTCTGCTGGCCCACATACAGGACCACAGCTCCCCTTTATACACAGGCAGGATCACCTGCAGGACATATACTTATATCATAGCCACTCTCTTGTTGATGATACAGCAAGAAAGGGAAAGGTGGCTAAGTACTTCATTCTCAGCCCAATTTTGTTTTCATTATACATGCTCCCAGTTGGAAACATTGCCCATTACCATTAGTCTGTGACGGTCCTCAGATGGTCCGTCAAAAACACAGGTCTTTCCATTCATTTTGAATGGGGGTATTGTGTTTAGGCTGCGGTGGTGGGGGCCGCATGTGGGAGCTGAAAAAACGCAGTGGCCTGTGGAGAATCGCACCCCGATGTCCAGTCATGTATCCCGCGCTCAGACTTGGCGGTCGGTTTTGAGGCGGTGTGAAAGTCCCCTACAGTAAACAGTAAACCTCACTGCCTCTATCGCTGCCATAAGAAAGTTTTAAAACACACTGGCCCTCATTTATCAACCTAACGTAGAAACCAGCGCAGATATGAGCGCAGAAATCATCTTACGACAGCCTTCACGTGTGATTCATGAAACGTTCGTCTCACACCAATCAGAGCGTAAGAATGGTCGTACATTGATAAATGCAGTTGTTGGAAACGATCGTCATTTAAATATCACGCCCCAATATATTCTCGGTTTTGAGGCCTTGCCCCTCCAATTTACGACATGGCGAGACGTAATCCGGCTGAGAAGCGGAACTTTTCAGAGGTGGAGATTGAAACCCTGATATCTCAGGTTCATTTGCACTAATGTGTGTACTTTTTGAAAGCCTGAAAACTGATATTAAAGGCTGTAGAAAGAATGCAGAATGGAAAGAGATCACTGATGCAGTCAACAGTGTTGCCGTAGTAAATGGGACTCCTGCTGAAGTTTATTTAATTTATACACCCTTGACACATGTATTCTATAGTCCTAGTAATATACAGGCTTATATTGCAATCTCTTAGGCCTACTTGGTGTATCTATATTTAAATAAACACAGCAGTGTCTTTTATTTTACTCGTGTTTTTTCATGAGTCAGCCAGGCAACAGCTGAGGGAGAGCGTGTGTCCTCCGCCCCCCGTGCTGGACCACCACCCCGACCCTGTCTCCTGACAGCAGAGGGGCTGGAACAACAAGCCGAAATAACTCGGTCTATGGCAGAAATGCGTCGTTCACTTGTGGCCATTAACTTTAAAAGAGATACGAAAACCTGAAGAATAAATAAAAATGTTGTGCATCGTCATGTTTCCTGTATTGAATATCATTGCCAAACGCGAAAAAACGCAAAAGCGAGGAATGATATCCTGTCTCCTTGGTATAGCCCCCAGTTGGGGCTGTGCTGGACACTGCTCTCTGGGCATCAGGTCATCTGGCTCCATCACTACATTTATGGCACCCTGTTTTCCTGCGAGATGTTGTGCAGAACCCCACAGGCTAAAACAATATTGCAGACTTTTTCTGCCGTTTATAGTAAGGTCCCCCCCGCTGATGCAAGACAGAGCCATCTGCCCTTAATCAGTCCGATGGAGCGCTCCACCGTGGCCCACGGTTGTACCGTCGCATAGAGGTCTTCTAAAAGAGCCAGATCTGCCATTGCTGATAAGTGACCAACTGATGACTTCTCCTTCTCCTGTTAAACTGATTATATGCTGCACCGCAAGGCCACACTGACTCCAAAACTTGTGTACACGAGTTCAGACCAGACGTGAGATTTTATTGCAGCCTACGCTGGCGTTCAAATTGATAAATGCCGAGCTTTGTGTAGGAATTGGCGTACGCCCGTCCTACGCCTGTTTTAGGTCGTACGCACATTTCATTTTGTTTCATAAATGAGGGCCAATGAGGGTAAAAAAATGAAAAACAATCGTTGACTGACTTATGATGTTTTGTTAAGATGTTATGCAAGAGCGTCAGAGTTTGGCAGAAAAAAAGAAAAAATGACTTAACCATAAGTGTCACCATCTAATAATTAGGAGTGTAAATGGGTGAATGGGTAAGTCATTGGAAACAATTAAAGGGATACTTCACCGATTTAGCTTTAAGCTTTGTATCAGCAGAAACCCGGTAGTATTTTTGAATGACCGTTTACCGTCTCAGATCTCTGTATTGTGGGTCTGGAAAAAATCTTCTGATTATGGAAAAAGATGATTTTTGCGTCATCTGAAGATTTTTTTGCCCAGAGGTAATGGACTACAGCCAGTAGTTAGCCTGGTTGACACCCGACCCTGGGTCTGGGAAAGGTTCATTGACAGTTCATTTCCAAAGGACGCCGCTCAAATGCCTCTGGGCACATTGGATAGTCCTTCAACCAATCAGACCAACGATCCGGGTGACGCTGCGCTTCGGTAGCGATTCCTGTTGAATGTAAACAAAATTATAAATTTTAAATAAAATTAAATATGTGTTAGCTGAACTTTACGGAGCCTATATGTGTGTGCACTAAATGTAGCCTGTTTCGTATGTCGCTTTTATATTAGGTCGTTTTTATATATTTTAAATGTGTTAAACTTGAGCCACGGTGAAAAGTTGTTTCATGTGTATGGTTGAAATTAGTGATGCACCGAAATGAAAATTCTTGGCCGAAACCGAAAACCGAAAAAAGAGGAAACCAAGACCAAAAACCGAAACCGAAAGAAATTAAGCCAATTATTAGTACCATTGCATTTATGGCTATGACTGTGTACTAACTTTACTAAAATCAAGGCATTGCAATTGTATAAATTAATATTAAAGTTTAATTAAAAAATTATCTAGCAGAAATATGGCTACAATCTGATAGTCACATACAGTATATAGTAGCCTAAGAACAGAATAGTTTACTTATTATTATTATTATTATTATTTGAGGCACTTTCTTGCAGGATTTCACTGAACATATCAGACAACGAGGGTGCATGCCCCTCATCTGGTGCAGCGAGACAAGTCTTTTTTTCTGCGCTCTGATCTCCTGCGCTGGGCGCTGCTCCGTCTCCGTCTCCACGCGGGTTCTCCGCATCCATGGCGGCCTGGATCATTTCTCGTGCGCCCTGCTTTATTTCCGCATCCAAGTAATGGTCTTTATAACGCGGATCAAGTACAGTCGCGATGAAGTGCAGAGGATCCGAACAGATCTCACTGAAACGTGCTGACAGACTCTAAGAGCACTTTTCATTGTTTTCACTCCGTGGTCCGTCTCAACCTCTTTGCTGAGGAGACGCTTTGCAGGTAGAACGGATCGGGTACTGACACACGTGCAGGTCGCGGTTTCTGTTTGCGTCATCACAACATTTTCGGCCATATTGTTTCGGTGATAAAAGTATTTCGGCCGAAAACCGAAAATGCCCTTTTGGGCCATTTTCGGCCGAAAATTTTCGGTGGCCGAATATTCGGTGCATCCCTAGTTGAAATGACAATAAAACACACTTAAGCTGAGTTGACTGTCTCACTGTCTGTCTGTCTGTCTGTAAACAGTAGGCGTGGCTTGGGAGTAGATGCTAAAGCAGCGAAGCAAGTGCATTCTGGGATTTGGTGTCTTTCATCCACATGAGCCAAAAACACATTTTACGGCTTTTCTCGGCCTAGAAGCCACCAATTAAAAAAAAAAAAATCACATTTCTACTACATAAGTGACCCAATTTAAAGACATATTCATCTTTCCAACGGTGAGATATCCCTTTAAGGAAGAAGTAGTGGGATTAAATGAAATGGAAGGAAATATTCAGGGCCGTACTGGGACTGAAATTCAGCCCGGGACTTTAAGATGGAGAGGCCTTTTTGGCCTCTTCTGTACTTCAGTCAAGTTATTATCTAGTATGTGGAACTATTGGCATTTTATCCTATATTTAAATATCTGATTGATTGATATGCCTAATATGATTGCCTACCCAGCCCTGCAAACTGCCCCTCTACCTGTCTGTTTCCTGCTCTTCCTCTCTCCTCCTCCTCCTCCTCTCTCCTCCTCCTCTCTCCTCCTGCTGCTCTTCCTCTTCTCTCCTACTGCTCCTGCTGCTCCTCCTCCTCTCTCCTGCTGCTCCTCCTCCTCCTCCTCCTCCTCCTCTCTCCTCCTGATGAGAGTGTATGTGTGCAACAATAGAAAATAAAAACAATTAGCTTATCAAAGCAAAAATTTGGAGACAGAAACAACTCAGGTATACAGGCCTAAAACTCCTAAAAACCTAAAACTGTCCTACCTCACATCACCAAATCCAAACCTGACTGAAAGTAAACTCTTTTTTTCGGTGCCTTAAGTTTGAGCCAATCGAATGTCAGGAAAAACAAGGATCAGTCCAAGTTAGGAGGGGCCGCTCGTATCCCCCCTCATGATTGAAAGTATTGGTTTGGCCCGGTCTGAAACGCACACAGACACAGCACTCCGCTGCAGCTGAACGGCCGGCCAGGCCGGTCGGTCGCGTATGAAAGAAAAAAAAACAACCAAATAAACGTATTGACCACGGGCCGGTTTGGCCTGAAATGGACCGGCCATTCGGGATTGTTCCCAGTATTCCCGATGGCCAATCCGCCCCTGGAAATATTGAAGGAAAAATTAAACGCTAACTGAAGTAAGTAGTAAGAAGATCCAGAAGGTTAGAGAAAAGCTGAATCAATAACAAGGGCACAGATTGAACAGGAAGCTAGAAAAAGTGGTAGCGTTAAATGATTGAAGAGGGAAATAGTGAAGAAATAGACAAAGAAGCGGGGTACAGAATATGAATAGAGCGAGGTGGATGAAGAAAGAAGGAGAAAGGATGGAGGGGGGGGATGGCAGCTCCCCCAGTTGTCACCCAATCTACCACCATGTATCAGATTCCTGGTTAGAGACAGGCCGGCTGACAGAATGGGACCAGCCCAGTCAAGCAGGCTGATGAGTCCCATCTTTTTTAATTGAGTACAGTAACTCAGGCCCCAGAGGTCAGGGCCAGTCCTGACTGGGCCTGACCAGGCAGGCCACATATCAGGACAGGAACTGGAAACAAATCAAGCTATGCTTCACAGCCTTGGTGAACCATACCCCCTTCTCACTTAAAGGTATGGTAAGAAATGTTAATCTAATACACTTTTTGTCAATTAAAAAAGTAGTAATATGAACGTAGTAAGAGCCATGTTAACAACGGTGAGGTGTTTCAACGCTGCAGAAACCTCCGAAATTTCAAAGGAATGAAAACTGATGAGGGCTCTGTGCGTTATGAGGGCTTAATTTGCCTTTTCACTGTTTGCTGCTCCCCAACTGCTAAACACTTGAAAACGGGGGTCTCGGTTCACTTCCAAGTAAACTAGAGTTTGGTTCACTTCAGGTGAGAACATGATCCGACCCAAATACAGGAAGTGAACCAAAAACAGAGCATTTACTAGCCTGCAGTTTCAACCTTTCACACAATTTACGTACTTATATGATTTAAGGGATGATAACTTTCAAATCCATAAACTATTATGACCACACATCGCTGGTCGTATGTGTGACATCATCATCATCTCTCTCTCCTTCACTTGCTGTCTGTCAGCTGCTCACATTGTGAACTGAAGCAGAACCAGAAAACCCAAGACGTTATAAATGTGGTGTTGCTCCATTATTTCTGAGATCAGAAGTATCGGCCAGTTTCGGATATGTCTGTCCAATAAACAAACGACTGTCTCGATCGTGAGACATGTTTACAGTGTTTGGTGCGTTTGACAAAGTGCAAACCGAACCAAATGAAAAATGCAACATCATCCCCAAATCACACCGAGTCCACCAAACTATAGGTGTGAAAGCGCCCTTAGTCATCAGAGACAGTTACAGAAGTGGTTGCTATGGCAATGCGCATTCATGAATCTGGGGGGAGGGGGGTGATGATTGAAACCTGTTCCCTCCCCCCCTTCTTCTTCGTCTTCTGTAAGTGCTCTGTAGCTGTGAGGACACAACGGCCATGTTACTGTTTTCTAAAGTTTTCTTTGAAAACATTATTGTGACCATTCTTATTGAAGACACTGAATGAGAGATGCAGAGTACACACTTGCAAGAGAGTCAGGACAGGCATGCAGAGAGGCAGAGAGACAAGGAGACAGGATTCGGGAGTGTGTGTGTGTGTGTGTGTGTGTGTGTGTGTGTGTGTGTGTGTGTGTGTGTGTGTGTGTGTGTGTGTGTGTGTGTGTGTGTGTGTGTGTGTGTATGTGTGTGTGTGTGTGAGAGAGAGAGAAGATGCTAAACGGGAAGAGGAGTGAAAGTGATGGCTGGGCCCTGGAGAGGGAGGGGCTGAGATGAATAAAAATGAGACAAGAGGAGCAGGAGTGCAGTCACACTTCATCTGAGCATTGCTATCAGCCTCTAATTGCTCAGATCAAATTGCTGCTTCTGCATATATCTAGGGACAGTGCACGTTTGATAGCCTGTAGCACAACCAGTGACATTGTAATAACTGTTTAATTGCTGTGGGCCCAGGCTTCATGAAGACGTCAAGCTGTTCACCTCCTAATGGCCTCTTCTTTTGTAAGGGATCAAGCCCCTTCCCATAGCAGCATGAGATGAATGCTCTCCCACTGGCATCATCATTTCCTTCTCTTCAGTAGATTGATGATGGCCCCATCAAGCCTCAGAATACTGATGTCTTTTCGAGGGCTTACTGTGTTTTACAAAGGTCAGGGCTTAGGTTGAAATGTTAAAAGCACACGCTAATAGCAGTAGGATTTTATGCGAACTATGGGTTAGTGGACTAAATATCTCCCCCTGACAGAAATGACTAGAAGTAAATGCTTCTTTGAGAGGAAAGTGAGTGGTACTGGATCACAAGTGGCTGGCTGCATTTGGGAGAAGCGATGGAAAACAGTGTGGAGAGTTCGGGGTAAGGTCACGCAGCTCCACCCCTATCGTCATTAAGCTTCTGAAAGCAGCCGGCCGTGGGCTCGTTAGCGCTAACGAGACGCTATAACTCTTTCTAGATGAGAAAGAAGCAGAATTAGTGGAGGGGAAAGAAAAAAAGGGAGAACAGTGCTTATTCATAGTCTTCTCATCAATGTTGCGCTCTCTTATTTTGGCACTCTGTCATTAACATGTTACACTGCCTGCTGCTTTCTGTTCAACACCTGTTGTCTGTTCCTAATCACCTGCCAGTTTATGAACCAAAACCAAAACCTGGGTGTTGGGGTTTCACGAATAATGCTACTCATGATGCTGTTTGTGTAGTCCGAAACTTTGAATTAAACAATCCCCGCCACAAAACAACCGCAAAGTGAATCTTGTTTCTTATATCATTACTTTTTACAAGTATTAAGATTATCAAAAGGTTATTATGCTCCAAAACCTTTTATGAATTTTCTTTATGACATTGTTCCTAACATGTATATCTTCAGTGGTGGAAACATCAGATTCTCTTCTAGTACTATAAAAAAAAGTTCATTTCTATAATACGTGTGTGTGTGTGTGTGTGTGTGTGTGTGTGTGTGTGTGTGTGTGTGTGCGTGCTCCCAGGGTATTTCCCTGTGGGCTGTGTTTGTACTGTGTGCTTTTCTGGCATAACCATTTATTATCTACATCTGTGGCATCTGTGCCTGTGTATTTCTGAACTTAATCATATGAACATCACACTATACTGTATATACACATTTATATACTGCATGTGTGTGCGAATATATACACATACACATTTGAATACTGTGTATGTACTGTATGCAGGGTCCGTTAATTAACACCTGCCGGGTGCCAAATGTCAAATGCGGGTAGATTTTCTGTTTTGCAGTTAAACTCCAACACAGGTTGATGTGTATTGCAGCTTCTTATCTGATCAAACAGAAAGCTGACCTGTGAGTTGCTAGCAGCAGAGAATATAAATGCTCAAAGGGCAGAACAAGTGTCAGTAAGTAACTCGACAGTAACTTGCTGGCTCTGTAATTAGTGCTAGCAGACCAACCTGAAGGGAGGGGGATGCCACTGTTGAAAATAAACACGAGGATTCCTCTGTTCTTCCTGTGAAGATGTGTTAAAGAAGGATCTTGGATAGAGCCTGAGTCAGGATTCTATTTCTTTGACATGCCACAGTTTGGAGCACAGGGAAGCCCCACAAAACATGTCATGTCAAACAAGTGAGTCATATAACTCAGAGCAATACATCAACCTCTTCTCTTGTCTTTGCTGGACTATATTCTTATTTCTATGAAGCCACTGCAGGTTTCCCCCGCTTACCCCTTTTTTATTCATCATCCCACTCAGTGCCATCAGCATTGTTTGGGTTTTATAACTGGGGGTTATGTCATGTCACTTTAGTGAGCAACTGAGTCGTACGACAGCTTAGGTTTTAAAATGCAGCAGTATGATGGTTCTTTTTCATAACATTCGTTTCGATATATTTCGATATATCACTATAGGAGCAAGACTCGCTGCGACCCTCAGAAAAACTTATCTCATTACGCCAATCCTGATTGGCTGGTGAACGCGTGTCCGTCCGCACCAGGTAGTGCCACCTACCATAAATAGTGCGTGCGGATGGCACAGCGTCATTCAAAAACCTCTTCTCACCCGGAGCATAGCTCGCATCAAGGTTGGTTTGGCTTAACTGTCCGCAGACGGATCTTACCTAGCCTTCCTCTGGGATTCTTTTTCTCCGGTCACACCAGATTGGACGCAATGTTTTTCTTTTTTTTAGCGTTAGCATACCAGCTTATCTCTCGGCTGTTCGGTTAGCACACCAGCTAGCTGCTCCGCTCCAGCCTGCAGACCAGCTCGCTCGGAATGGAGACCAAAATTTCCCACGCCAGGGGTGACCGAGGCTCTGGGGCCGCACTTGTCGCTGTGGAAATATGATCTCGAGCAAAGAACGCGCCCGGCAGGTGATTGATGGTCCCGGCCCATGTGGTCACTGTGCGGCGTTCACTCTTAAAATTCTCCGCAGACATGTAGCACGCCAAGCTAGCCTGTCTGGATATGATCCTTATCTCTCCACCGGTGTCCGTGTGTGTGTGTGTGTGTGTGTGTGTGTGTGTGTGTGTGTGTGTGTGTGTGTGTGTGTGTGTGTGTGTGTGTGTGTGTGTGTGTGTTTGTGTGTGTGCAATAACGGTCCTGTAAAACATTTTCTGTGGGTCATTCATTAGTCTATAGCCTGACACACACACACACACACACACACACACTTGCTCTCTCTCTCTCTTGTGCTGGTCCTCTCTTGTCCTCTGCCTCAATATTTTTCTCGCTCACTCACTGACAAACTCAATCACTCACACCCTCAATACCTGACAATACCATGACTCTCCACCTTGGCTCTCTCACACATTCTCATTCAATAGCTAATAGCTAATCACTGACACTTCCATTCCCTCTCTCACACATACACACACACTTACTCAATCACTCTCTCATGCACTCACTCACAAGCTCCCCTCAGCTCTCTGTCTCCAACTCATCATCACTTTCTCACACACACACACACACACACACACACACACACACACACACACACACACACACACACACACACACGCGTTTGCGGCTTTTTGTGGCTGCTGGTAGAGCTCACAGCAACTCCTGTTAAATCACACACATGCTTCGCTGTGATCTGCCTCAGCTGCTCACTGGTTTAGAGGCACTGAGAATAGAAAGGTGATATTAACCTCCACATAAACACAACGCACAACAGTCTCAACGCTCTAAGACCCTGAGCCAATGAAGGAATTTTAAGAGGAAGTCAGATATCTAGATATTTATTTAAATGCACTGCAGGATTTCCTGCTGATAAGTCTTCCTGATCCATTTGAGAGCATACATGCAAATAGTTTTGTATTTTTAGATTATGGCTATTTTCAGATCACCTGGTGTTATGATTGTGCAGCTTGTTCATAGGTAAAGACACTATGATCTCATCCTGTCACCCATGTATAGCAAGGTAAGCTCTCATATGGATTTTATCTCTGATTTTGGCAGTTCTAAAGCCTACCTTACCTTAGAGTCAAGCTTTGTCCTCTTTACTTACAAAGGTTATTGCTAAGGCTGGGTAAAAATAAACTTTTCACCTTGACACGGCCAGTTCATTGTTAGTTTTTACACAGACATAAATAACTCCATAGATTAGCTGTGTGTAGTAAAGCTCCAGCTGTATGCTTGCATTGTGCTTCATTTGTTCATGTCTGTCTTCCCAATGCTTGGTTGGCTGGCTCATTAGTTGGTCAGTTATTGATTAGAATAACAATCATATTCATCAAACTAATGAGCTACACAGCATGGATATGGTTTGTGGATCATTGAGGCCAATTATGGATTGGTTTGTTCATTACACAAAAACATAAACCATGCAGAGGTACATTTTCTCAAAGGGTAACTTTGTTTATTTTTCAACCTGCACCCTATCTTCCCATGTTTTTGTATACAAGTGGCTGATGGGAAGAACAATCTTTGAAATTAGTCCAGAATTAGGCAAGATCGCGTCAGTCGGCAGTCAGAGAAACAAGCTACAATGTAACGTTATTGTGCAATTGCGCACCTTCAATTTGCATCCGCTAAAAGTGCTTGTTTTTCCACCGACAGGCTCAGACTATTTTTCTAAGTGTCCAACAACATTTTGGAAAGGATCTCTACAGCGGTCGACCTTTTTGTTAAACAGTAAGATACTTTTTGTTTAAAATGAAACATCCCCGAAATCGCCAAACTCACCAGATTCCATTTAAATAAACAGTAATTGTATCACCGTAAAACACACTTCATTCCAAGTCGACAGCAATTTACATGTGAAAATATGCTGGCTCTATACACACTAAAAGTATTGTTTATTTACATGGAGTCTGGTAAATTTGGCAATGGCGATTTCGGAGCGGTTTCTGGTTAAACAAAAAGTATTTTACTCTTTAACAAAAAGGTCTATCTCTTTAGGCATCCTGCAACATTATGGATCCTGTCCATAATGTTCTCACATGCACATGCACACATAACGTGGTTTAAATAGTAAATGCACCTGCGCCCATCTGTGGCCCATGGGTGTGCTGGTCTTACAGTATACTGTATCTAAAATTGTACGCCTCATGTTGCAAAGTTTCTTCTTTTGTTGTATAATGTGAAATGTGTGTTCAGGTGCATTCTGGGTGTATTGCTATCTTGAAGCAGCGGGAAGTGATCGCACCATTGACCAACAAAAACCTGGTCTAAAGTCAATAACGCAGCATTTCATTGTTATATTGTTATGCGCACACACTATGCTTGTTACACACACAGGGACGCCCAGCAGCACACACACTTGCAGAAGATTACAAATAAAAATATTACGGTGCAAATCCTCCATCATAACAGCAATGCTCCAAGGTCCAAATGCGCCTGGCTTTTAAAGGGAATGGGAGATGATCTCTGATTGGTTTATTGCATGTTACGCCCAAAACACACCTCTGATTAATGAAGACACTAAGGACAACCCTTTTGAACCATGCGCCCGGCGCACGGACCCTTATTTCCTCCGTCAAACTAGGCGCTTCACACCATGTGCTTAGATCGTTAAAATCGGGAGGCAAAAACAGCACTGGACGGAAATTGATGCTGCACATTTGCCCCATATGATTTAATTGTAGCTTGGTTCGTGTCTGCTGGTTACAGTACACTTAGACACCAATGCAATGGAAAATAGGGTCCAGGTTGAAAAAAAACTAAATTACCATTGAATACACACATACGTAGAAACATACGAGAGAGAAATAGGAGAGGTTGTTCATACTGTCTTGTACCCGTAAAGAAACAAGAGACAGGCACAAAGGAGGGAAGGAGAAAGCATAGAACCAATTTACTTTCATTTAAATGTCTTTACACAGAATGTAATACTGTAGGATTGATTTTTCAGATTGTGTTTATTCTTTAAAGGCCCCTTAATGGACTGTCCCCAGATTGTATGTCTGACCTACTGTCCACCAACTAATCTTTTTTTACTTGTTTGTCTTGTTTTTAACCATTTTGCTGTCCTATTATTTTGGTCGAATCAATATTTTTACATTTTAAAGTGGATCAAAAGAACATGTGCATGTGAAAAGGGGTCACTATTATTATTGTGCTGCTGCAACACTTGTGAATGTCCCCTCTGGGGATCTGTGAAGCCTTACAGTACTGAATCTTATCTCATGAACTCACAAATAATTATCTCCCAAGTCTGCAGTTCTCTATCAAGTGTTGACGTGTTTTTAGCTAATTTGTTTGGCCCACTAATTTAGTTTGGATTCTGTCTCACCACTCTCATCAGCGTCATTTTCAGCAGCAACAGGTAGCTGTCAGTGAAAGAGCTCTGATAAACCCACTGTGCACTACCTGCCCAGTACCAGATAAGCCACCAGATGGTGAGCCAGATATTTCCCTCAGGACTTTGTGGAGACAATCGGAGCTAAAATTAAAGTGAATATTGGACGTACAGTCCTTAAGTTGACAGACCTCCAAATCACTTGTAACATTACTTTGTGTCTGGTGGATGTGTAAAGAAGTCATTTTTTTCCTAATATGTCATTATTGTTTTTGCAGCTTGTTTCCACTGCCCCCAAGTGGCCCAAAAAAAAATCAGGGTTCATTTTTAATGCTGCCTTTAAGTTTTTGCGCACTTTGTCCTGCTTTATTTGTTTTAATCAGCGGTGGCGCCAGGGAGGGGCTAGGGGGTGCTGTAGCTACCCCTAGGTTTGTCATAGCACCCCCTTAGCACCCCCAAGAAATTGCTGTTGTTGATTTATAAATAAATACAAAATTGTTAATGTGTAAATAGTATAATTTATATTTGAAAAATGAATACATACATTAAGAAAACAAACCGATTATTTTTAGGCTAAAAAACACAGGTGATTGTATTTGGCCAAAGGGTGCAGCACACATTGAACTTTTGACCTTACTTCCGCAGTAACGTATTCACAAAGAAGAAGAAGAGCTCAGTATTTGGAGCCGTTAGGATTAGAGAAGTGAGTCTAACGCTAGCAATGGATAGTTTTTTACTCCCTCAATGTCAAGGTGTGGAGGCTTTATCAAAACCTGTAAATGAGACTGAGAGATATGGTGAACCTGTCACCAACCGGGACGAAGAAAAGCAGCCGGAGGAAGATGAGCTGACCACGGCTGTGATTGCTGCTGAGGATGCTTAACGTCACCCTGCTGTACATGACATTAGACCAGGGGACCGCACAGCAGGGCCACAGTGGGGGAGTCAGCTGATAGGGCTTCATGCAAGAACTTTACTCTTATTGTAGAAGAGCATTACAGTAAACGTGTGTTTTACAGAAATGTGAATAAATGGATCGCCAAATCTAAAGTTATACAGCACACTGGACATCGGTTTATTTTTAGCCTAGAAAACGGGTTCGCCCTCCGTGGCTTATTTAGATATATTAAGTCACTACAGATATGACTACAGTATTTTGACCATACGTGCAAGTGTGAAAACTGTGTGAGGATACATGCGCGTGTGTTTATGTGTGTGCTTGGCTATGGGTGGTGTATTTGGCCTGCTGCATTACTCTTCTGAGCCACTGTATGAGATCTGTTTGAACCCAGCTTGTTGGCTGGTATTTGAAATATGTTTGGTGGGCTAGTCAGAGTTCTATGGTGCTGTTGTATCGGCAACTTTAAATCAATCTCTCTCGTTCGCTCGCTTAGTAAACCGCAGCGGAGGTAGGTGGGCATCTGCGCGAGTGTGTGTAATGTTAGCCTATTTGTGTCAAGGGAAACTCAAAATTTCAGAGCACCCTCACTGAAACGTCCGGCAACCCCAAAGCACCAGCAAAAGAACATCTCTGGCGCCGCCACTGGTTTTAATCATAGGAAAGATATATCACAGTGCTGATTGTGTGCGTGCGCATTAATATGGGCCAAATCCAGCTTAAGAAAATGTAGGTTCACAGTCAATTTTGGACCCCCTAGTTGTGCGCCACACCACAAAGATGGAAAACTGTTTTCAAACTGCAATTACACAACACTCAAAGCGGAATTTGGCAGATTTTGAAACTCAGAAATTCCCACACAACCAGCGAGTTTTCATATTCAGGCTGTGAAACAGAATGTAATCATTGTTTGTCTTGATTTCCTAAATTCTCTGATGGCTGAAGAACTTGTTTTTGCTGATTTTTTTTCAGTGCTTTATGTGAAGCAAACTTTAAGTGAAATGGCCATATGAGGCATGCAATAGTACAGTCAAAGATAATTTACTTTTTCAATTAATAAAAGCATGTCAATAAACTCTACATGTCTGGCCATTGATGTGATTCTCATTTTCCAATGTGGCCCTTAGTGAAATTGAGTTTGACACCCCTGATATAAATGTGTGTGTGTGTGGGTGTGTGTGTGTGTGTGTGTGTGTGTGTGTGTGTGTGTGTGTGTGTGTGTGTGTGTGTGTGTGTGTGTGTGTGTGTGTGTGTGTGTGTGTGTTTATGTGTTGATGGGGAGGTTTACATATTACTCATTCCAGCCTTGTCCTCTGACCACAGACAGAAGAGGAGAAGGAGATGAAGGGAGGGGCGGAGAAAAATAGACAGATGGGCCGCAGGAAGAGAAAGAGCAAGAGGAGAGAAGCACAGGCTCCGAGGATGGATGTGGATGTGATGGCTGTGTGCATTTGTGTGGGACTGGGACAGTGTCTGTGTGTGTCTGCAGAAGTTAACAGCTGCAACAGATGAGCTTCAGGCTCTCTCTTACACTCTGGTTTCTATCACACAGCTTATAAACCAACACCTAGTGACAGTCAGCAATGACAATCGCATGCGCACACACACACACACACACAAAAACACACACTCTGCACTTGCATGTCAGCAGCACTGTAACATTCCACCGAACCTTTCCTCCTCAAACCTTGACATAAGTCCCCGTTCCTTATTTTCAGTTCCACTCTCTCTACCATCTCTCCCCCCCCCCCGTTACCAAGGCAACAACGTTCCCACAGTTAATGAAGCTGTCCCTTTAAATTAGGGAGCAGGTGCTGGACGGTGTTTGTTGTTCTTTCATCCTCAATTAAATGAAGAGATGATGATGCTTGTTTTTTATTGCCACCAGCTTTTTAAAGCCCCCATGTCATCTTATAACTGCAGCTGATTTATCACCCTTTGCCAATTTCCTCTTCTCTTACACACTCCCTCAATTTCTCTTTCCTTACACTATTGTTTTGACCCTTTTCCCACAATTTTCTCCCCCTACTACTTGATCCTCTTCCTCTCTCACTGTCTTCCTCTTGCTCTTATGCAAGCGATTGGCTCATTACAGTTAACAAGCCTTGTTGCTTGTTTGCCAAAAACTTGCCGCTTAGTTAAACCACAGAGCATGGCGATTACAAACTGTTTCAAAGTTGCTCCATACAGAGGAGACAATTACGGATTGTGTTTTGAAGAGGCCGGCTGGTAAATGAGCATGTCAGCATACAGCAGTGGACATGTGCTGCATTCACAGGCTTCTACCCTCATTTGGAAATTAGCACTGCTTTTGTAGATAGTGGTGGTGGTGGTGGTGGTGGTGGTTGGAGGGGCGGTTACTTCTTCATGTTTCAGGTGAGGAAAGAAAGGCTTGGGAAAGCTGGGAATGTACATCAGAGTATATCCCCCTCTCCCTCTCTCTCTCTCTCTCTCTCTCTCTCTCTCTCTCTCTCTCTCTTTCTCTCTCTCTCTCTTTCTCAGCCTATGCTGCTGAGAAAGAGAGACATTGCATAACCACATTGAAAGACGGAGAGAGTGAGTGAGGGAGTGGGAGAGAGACGGAGAGGGCAACACAGAGGGCAGAAAAGTGCACACAAAGGAATATCAGCAAAGAAAATGGAGAGGGATATCACTGATTAAAGACAAAAAAAAACATATAGATTTGCATATATGTATTCAAGCCATAAACATACAGCCCATACCATACAGTGCATAAGTATTTTAAGTGTTTGCTTAATTTTATGGAAATGACGGCCGACTGCCCATTGTGTGCGCTTACCTTTGTCAAAGACCATGAAAATGATGTACACCCGCGGAATTTTCCATTCAAATAAGCTCTTCTATTCAAATGACATTAACTGACCTTAAAATTGGCACTATTCGCACCACCTGGGCCCTGCCGGAGTTCTCTCTGACACACACACACTTTCACACACACGCTCCTGCTCGTGGATACAGCGCGTCTGCATGCTCTTGATTCTAGCGCGTGGTGTGTGGTGCTCTGTATTACCGTTTTCCTGTGACCTCTGTAACCTTTGTTCCTCTCCTGTTCTGATCCGGGAATGCTCTGGGTTGAATAACATCTCAAACTGTGAGCTCTGGGATGTTTTGGTCAAATAGAAACTCGGAGAAAGTCCTCTTTTATCTCTATCTGATTCTTCCTGGAGAATTTGTAATGTACAGTACATACCTGTCCGGCTTAAGTGTGCATTCCTGTCTGCTCTTTAAACAGTGAGAGTGCAGGAACGTCCGGCAGACAGGGACACCGAAGGATGGGACACTTCATCATATTAAATAACTGCAGCCTTGGACAGGAAATGAAACTTGTTCTTTCTCCTCTCCCTATCACTCTTCCACCTGCCACTGTCCACATAGTCCCATATAAAACATGTGTGTTTGACCCATAGACTGTCTTGAACCCTGGAGAGGCCATAGTGTTTTTTATTTAAGCAGAAGTGACCAGATTTACCTTTACCTTTATTGTGTTAAATAGTTAATGCTGTAAAGAGGCTGTGCTTCTTTTCCTCCTCAAATTACTCATTATATGCAAACACATTACATACATACATACTAAACATACATGCATGTTCCCTGCTGCTAACACAATGGAACATGTCTGTCGAAAAGAATAAAGACAATGCAGGCAGCCCTTGTGAAATAAGTCCTTTTCACTTCCAGGGTCTCTTTAATTGAGGAGCTTCTCCCAGATAATAGTAATATCAAATATCTCTCTTGTTAATGAGGACTTCCTGATGGAATCCATATTTGCCAAGCTGATAGAGGTGTATGGAGCTTTAATTAACCCAATTTATATATGAAACCATGTCAAACCAAATCCTGTCCAGGTGCATTGGTATACTGATCATAGAATCAGTGGTGAGTTTAAAATATCTCATGTTTTTATTACCTATCACTACTATTATTTTATTTATTTCCTTTTTCTAATACCATTTCATTAATTATGGACCGCCCTCCCTCTTTGTTTTAATGTGTGTGTGTGTGTGTGAGAGTGTGTTTGTTTGTATGTATGTATGTATGTATGTGTAGTTATACACTCATATTTGTCAGCACTCTTGACTTTTATTTAAAGTCCTAAAGAGAAAATGTATTATAGTACATTACAAATATGTACTAAATTACGTAAATGTGTGGCTGTATGGTGAGTGGGTTTATAGGGTGGGTGGGGTTGGTACAATATCAAAGAACTTCCTTGCGTTGCACTCACTGTAATTCTGTTCAATTCTATGCAAAAATACCAAAAACAATATCTCATGTGCAGTCAGGTGTGCATATCACTCTGTGATTCCTGTTCAATTTGATTGCGCATGCATGTGAAATGATGAAGGGTCAGAAGGGTCACAGTCATCCTTCCAAGCTCCATGATGCAATTATAATGAACAGACCCGAATGAGATCCACAAACCCTCCAGGCAGACCCTGTGATGTGTGAATTTTCATTCTCAAATGATGAACGTCGGAAAAGCAAGCAGAGTGCTTTTAAAACATGTCATAACTTGATTTTAATTTCATCTCCCTCTCGAAAACCAGACAACTGTAGCAAAAAGTGAAATTAGAAGGGAAGTGTAGAGAACATGCTCTCCGATTTCTTTTTTCCCCCATTTGCATTTTGTGTCTTATCAGCTTGAAGGAAATGTAATTGAACATGCGAGCGTTACCAGGATGGACCTCAGCGTGTCAATTTCTTCTGACCTCTGTTGTTTTCATAGCATGTAGCCGGTGCTGTGGAACACTCCTGACATGTAATCTGTAGGAACCTGTGTGTCTACGTGCTTACACACGTGTAGATGTTTGTGATGTGTGATACATACTTTTAAGTGTGTGGGTATTACGTCGTGTTTTTCACTCAGTGGGGATGCTGGACTGGATTTACCCTGCAGAGATCTGAGGAGCACAAAGAAATTGGAGGAAAACGGCACCGGAGCAATCCCAGAAGTGGAACATCAAGGCTGTAGACTAGTGCTCCAGTACTGACATGTAATCTGTTAATAGCGGTGTGTGTGTCGTGAGCAGAGTGAAGTGAGCGAGACATCCAGCCGACTATGCTGTATGTGTTTGACACCGTAGACTCACACAATGCCACTGGTAGAGACATTTGGACAGCTCGGTTGTTGATCCTTTACAGGTGGCTTATTAAACTGTTACATCCAGTAAAGGAGCCTGAAGCCACTCACACACCATCCTGTGCGGTCACAGTTGTACCCTTTTATACGTGTGTGTGTGTGTGTGTGTGTGTGTGTGTGTGTGTGTGTGTGTGTGTGTGTGTGTGTGTGTGTGTGTGTGTGTGTGTGTGTGTGTGTGTGTCAGCCGATACACAAGTTCAGGTATCGGAATTGGTATCGGGAAGCAAAAACTGGTATCGGGCCATCTCTAGTACCTGCCAACAGGTACGTTTTTTTAGTATCACCTCCGTTGAGGTTCCAAGCGAGCTGAGGCGATACCAAAAGGTGACGTGAAAACCTGCAGACTACTGATTGGTCAGAGAGAATCGTCACTAATCACTGCGTCATCATTGCTAGCGACAGACGGGGGTGTCCTAAATGCGAAATTACGAATTCTACTATGGCCACGCCAAGACCCGCCCTTCAGTAGCATTCACACACTGCTATTGGCCAGGCGTCCATGCTTACATGTAAAAAAAATCGGCTTATCCTAACCTTAACCCCTCAAGGTCAATGCCTAACCCCAACCAATCGAGCTGCTATTATAGGCCGGGTCTTGGCGTGGCCATAGTAGGATTCGTAAATTTGCGTTTTTGCTGTCTCCAGCTTCTTTAGAAACTAAATGTGTCTTCTGGCAAACAGCCACATGCCGAGAATAAAAAACAACACACCTCCAGCAGAGCCGAGCTGGTACTATCAGTGGGTAAGCGCCAATTTTGTCCACTTCGTCCACCTTTCTGCTAGCAAACTACCTGAACCTGTCCCCTCTGGGTGTAAATTAAACAGGTTTTTGGATCCAGTTTACAGTTTTTTTTACGATCGCTATGACAATTTTTTCAGTACTTTTAACAACTTTCCTAAACTGTTAACACAGTTAGCACATCTGTCTGTGTAGGCTTTACAATTAACACATTTCTTGTTGCTTTGACACAAATTGCATACAGTTAACACAAATTTAAAATGCTTGAACATCTTTTACAAACAAGCTCAACCAAGACCAAAACAATGGATGCCAAAATTCACAAATGCTTTCACACTGTAAGTCAGAACAGATACCATCAGGTTCTACACCTAACTTATAGGCTAAAGTGAAAGTTACAAACAGCTGTTCACAAATATATCCCCTGCATTTTATTCCATTGCTACTGAGAAACAGCTGATTGATGCAAATACATCAATCCCAGCTGATTCCCATCTAGGAAACACACTCAGGTGTTGAGGCTCTTTCAATCGCATGACCATATGTTACGTAAAATGTAATTCTCACAAATGAAATGAATCCATAATGTGTTGGAAGTTTGATCATGGTTGCCTGATCTGCAGTCACGCACTCTTGAGCATCCCTTTACTTACATCAACATCACATTGCATTTAGTGTACTACAATATATTCCTAAACAAGATGTTATTAAGATAGTGTCATGTTGCCATTTTGTACGTTTTTTTTGCACTCTGAAAATCACACCTTGTCTTCACAATATGCACAGCATATTTGGAGGAGCCAATTCTGGGTAAAGGTAGGGTGCTGCTGTGGACCTTGGACCGCTTTATTACACTTCACTCTTCATCTCTCAAGCATAAGTATCTGTGATCAGTCACCTTCCCTCCATTACTTCATTCTCTAATTTCTCAATCCTGTCAATAGAAGAGAGTGGATGGGAAGACTTAATGAAGGCAGAGGAAGGAAGAGAGTGCTCTAGATTGGAAACAGGCTTTTCTGATTAACTTTGCTCTAATAGTAAGTGGTAGGGAGGGACTATGGAAGGAAGGGATTAGTTCGATCAAGAGAGAGAATTGTGTTAGATTGATTCTGGCATGTTCCTGTTATATGTAATCATTCTCTTTATTCATCTTCTGCATCATCCGCAAAACAATTGATCTTTAAGATATTAGTATGTATCACTGAGTGCTTCCTAGGAACAAATACCTATTTGACATTCAGTGATAGTATTGCAGATACCAATCACTAGAGTAAGTTATTGCTTTCATCATAGCCTCAGCTAAAATCAGATCGCAGTTGAAATAATAAATTCTGGCTTACTCCACTCACTCGAATGCCCACTAAACTATCTTAGGTTATTTTTAAATGGCAAGAAATATGACTGCACTAAGTAAAATATAGACTCCTCACCTCACCTAAGACATACTTTAGTGAATTACAACTTCCAGGGAGTAACCTTTACTTTTCAAGTAGTCATTTTTATTTATTTCTCTTATTAGTAACAACATGGGAATACCAGACATGTTTTTGCCAATCCAGTCCTCCACCTTAAGGTTTCCAGGCCTGGATAAGAGATAATAAGAACAAACTGAGGCCAGGGCTCCACTCAACACCATGTTCTTTATCCAGGGCGGGAGCCCTCTGGGACGGACAGCTAGTTTAATGGATCCCCCTGTCAGGCTGGAGCTTTGTCAACTTCCCAACCACCCTGCTCCCATCAGTTTGCTGCATCAATCAAATAAACAGCTCCACTGGCGTTATTTCGTATGTACATGTTTGAAGCATACACACTTGCACATATAAACAGGCTCACACACCAGGACAATCCAGCTCCCACTGTGCCACAGAAACACACAGATCAACACAGCTATTTGTCTCTATTACAGGTGAGGGAGGATGATAACTTATTGTCTGGAGTAGTTTGTCCTTCCACAGATTCTCATCCCCAAACAATCTAGAAAAAGGTTCAGTGGTCAACCGCATGGCATTTGTGTGTGTGTGTGTGTGTGTGCGCGCACGTGTGCGTGTGTATGTGCGTGTAGTATCAATGTTAGAAGATGGAGTAATGTTACATCACTTATCAGAGGACAGCTGGTGGCCAAGATCAGAGGGACGGGGGGGGTTCAACACCAATATTAACTGTCTGCATGACTTTCACACACACACACACACACACACACACAGGCAAATGCTACGTGAACAAAAGCACACACACCAATTTCTTTTTCCATCCTGTCATCCAGATCCATGCCCAGCCCTCTCAGAACAACACACCTGTATGAGGCTCAGAGCTGGGGTGTAGGATAGCTAGATTGTATCTCGTGTGTGTGTGTGTGTGTGTATTTGCTATTATGCATATTACCTTCAAGAATAATAAGGAAAGATTGTTGTGCCCTGCCACCTAGTGGTTTACTAGGACCAGTAAGAAATGCTGTACTGGAACAGAGAGTCAATAAGATTTCAGTCTGTAGACTAAAGACTTCCAGAACGAGCTCATTAAAACCCCTAAGATCCGTCCCCTGATAAACATGATACTTATGTTGTTTCATTTGCCACTTTAACATGCTCTACGGTAACGTACTTGGTTTTGAGTGGGCGTTATAATTATCATAATCACTAGAATCAATAACGACAACAACAATTACACAGAGTGAATAACACAGCAGAGTTAAGCTAAGGTAAGTCCTGTGAATTTAATCTGTTTACCTCCACTTTGTATTGCTTGGGCTTCCATGGTGATTAATACACAGGTAATTAGGGATGCCGGTGTGTTCTGGGTGAGATGTATGTCGGAGGCGTGCATACAGTAATGGCTGACTGTTTCTTTCTGCACTCAAACAGTTGAACTCCGAAAGTTTTCAAGGTAATGGGACAGTAGTTAGGGTGCTGCCGGGATTCCCCCGCGACAATGACACAAGGCGACGTTGATCAGGACTTGTTAATCTGATTAATGAAACTAGAGTCATTACTCTTCATGTCCAAGGGGGGACATTCCCTTTCCTCATGCTCATTTCCAGCGAGGTCAAAGGTCATAGTGGAGCTGGCAGGAATTCAGGGCTTTTAATGTGGCCTTCTCATTGTCTTCTATGACCAGCATCGTTCAACAATTTCTCACACTGAACAGTGTGAGTAAAGGCTAAAGCAACACGTAACACAAATGTCTTTTTATCCCATTCTCATGACATTTACAGTGAACAATATATTCAGCCACTCACGATGACTCTTCCACCCTGGCATTGTACCCATTCTGCACAAGGAAATCAGTTTCCTTTAGGAAAAATGTTTGATTTGTTGCAGACCTTTATCTTAGGTGTCCAAAAGCATTCACTCTCCACAGTATCCACTATATAGCATGTTTGCCATATACGGTCCGCCATCATATATAGTACACTCAAATAATCGCACAATGCAATGTAAAATTGATGGTCATTTACCAGGAGCCGCTGGTAGCAAGCTGTGTTCTGCAACAACAGAACCAACTACATTAGGCGCCTATTGACCTTATTAGCAGAAAATAGATTTTTGATTTTGCTACTTGATGCACAATAGAGTCCTCTAGGCATATACGTGGTCAGTAGTGGAAGTAAATAAGTGAATGATTTCATTCACAGCCTCAGTCTGTTTAAATTGTCACAGCACATCACTTTAAAATGCCTTACTTCAAACAGCAAGCAAGCAACACAGAGAGCAGAAGCGGAAGGGAATACCCAGATGTTCCGGATGTCAGGGATTATTCTGGAAATGTACTTCCGTTGATCCAGACTATCTTTACTATTAAATTAAGTAAACACAAGCAGACAGTGAGAGTTCTTGCGGTCCCCACATGGTATCTCTGTAGCTTGCTCAATCGCCCCGATGCGTATTACACTTTTGAGACGGTGCACATGTCAACAGTCACTCAGTTCAGTAATGGCTGTTTATCAGGAGGTCACACGAGATATGAAGTGGTCCAGATCTTGTAATGCTCATCCATTGATATTAATAATTAATGAAACTATGTACATTGTATTTTCCTGTGATGAATGACACCTTTGGATTCAAGCAGGGTTTCTTCAGCTCTGAACGTGGCTAGGAACATAACAAGCTTAGCCAGTTGGCCTGCAGCCAGCCGGCTTGTATAATATTAAGCCGTCTCGGTGGGTCTATGGATATGAAGATCTGCACCTTTTCCTCTTTTAGTTTTTCTTTTCTTTGTCTGCCAAATAGTGATGGAGCGGAGGAGAGTGTGTCTGCAAATGAGACTCTCCGCCTTGTCCATTCCCCTCTGTCACTTTGTCACTATGTGTGTGTGTGTGTGTGTGTGTGTGTGTGTGTGTGTGTGTGTGTGTGTGTGTGTGTGTGAGTGATAGAGAACAGAACAGCTGAGATAAAACACAGCTCACATCCTCATCCTCTTACATCTTTCTAACTCTCACAGACAGATGCCCCCCACCCCTTCCCTTCCCTTTTGTCTGCAATGGACAGTAACCATGATCTTATGATTTTCAGAAAAGGTAAATAAGAAGAAGATATCTATTTACAAAAACATGAGGTGTGGTGAGTAATGGCATCAGTGTTGAGTGGAGTGTACGGATCAGTGAAGAATGTGTGGATGAATGTTGACTGCAACAAAAATGCCAGAACAAACCCAAACCAGGAGAGATGTGGAGCCTAGGAGAGAGAGAGAGACAGAGAGAGAGAGAGAGAGAGAGAGAGAGACAATGATACAGGACTGGTAGAAATAGACTAGGCTGAAGCCTACACAGCCTATTACTGTACCTGAATGACCCTCCCAGGAGAAGGCCGATGAAGCCTCAGCAGGCAGAAAGGGAGGGGTCGTAACACCCTGTCCTGATGGAAATACAGACATGTACTGTAATAGCACTCTGAATAAATAAATCCTTCCACACTGTTTACAAGTACAGCAACAGCTGTGGGTTATGTAAGTGACACTCTCTTTGACAACAGTTTGATACTAATAAGAACTTGAAATATTGTGTGCTCTTCAAAGCTGGCACGTTCTTTTTTTCATGAGTTGATTAATAAGAAAGTCCCTTGAGGGGAAAATTTCAATAATCAGTCAATCAATCAATCCATCATTTTTATTTGTCACATGTAATTATATGGAACAATTCCAGTGAAACGTACTCCCACTGTGCCCAATCCTTAGCTATGCTTAACCATGGCCCTGTGGACATCACAATAGCCTTGAATTTGAACGTTTTTGGATGTTGCCCATGTTTTCATCCTAAACTTTGACCCCGTCACTGTGTTTTCACTTCATCATAGGGCTGAACCAAATCGCAATCGGGATTTGAAAGAATGCGATTAGCTAACCGTGACGACCGTGATTAATCAAATGTGCAATATTTAGTAATATTTGGTTTAACATTTTTTATACCTCTTTTTATTATTATATTTACTGTAATGCTGTAATAATGTGACATATCACAGGTTGTTAACAGAAATATCCTATTTTCAGTGGATTTTCATTTATTTTGTATAACTTTGTTATTATTACATGATGGCAGAAGCAGTAATATACTGAGGCAGATCAGACATTTCACTTTACAGAAAGTTTTTTTTTTTTTTATTATTCCAACTTTAGCTTTTGTGATAAATGTTCTATGTTGACTGTTCAATGTTCCATGCTTATTAAAAGAAAAACAAAAAAATAAAAAATACCAAGATGGCGACGGCCAAAATGCAAACTCACGGCTTCAAAATGGCACAAATCAATGGACTATCAATGGACGCTAATGCTACATCCATTCTTTTTTGTATGGTTTAATTATATATATACATATATATGTTTGTATAATAAATGTGTGTATAGGATGTGATGTGTACAGTGGCCCTCGGGCTGCTAGGCTAGGCTAAGCTCTTTCTGAGCCTCTGCTGGCCAGTCATAGTTTAGGAAGAGCTTCAGTGAATCCCCATGAACTGAATGCGTGGTTTAAAGCCTATACCTTGTAAAGGGCAGTTGTTGCGTAATTCAGTTGTTTCTTTAATCCACACGTGCCTCTCGGTAGCCAGTACCTTTTTCTCACCTCACCAAGGAGAAAAGGCTGTTACCTGGGTGGTTTGGATCTTAAATCATTCTCGTGTAAATATCCTTGAGGCAGGGTAGGGCCTATTGTATGTTCAGACCAACGCCCCACTCTTTGCAGGGCCTTGCGGTCCTGTTCATGGCTGTTGCCGTACCAGACAGTGATGTTCCCCGTCAGGACAATCTCGATGATGCAGGACTAGAAATCCCTCAGTATTTGAGGGGATCCCCAGAATTTCCTGAGGTGTATGTCTGAGGTGTAACAATCATCACTGAGTCAGTATGCAGCGCCCAGGTCAGGCCCTCAGTGATGTGGACACTTGAAGCTCGTTGATATTAAGGGGGGGCATAGTTAGGTTGACCAGCAAGTCAGGTCCTCAACTTCTTTCAGGTAGACCCCCCCACAGCTGTGTCGTCAGCAGACTCGATGGTGGTGTTGGAGTCGATAGTGGCTGCACGGTTATGTGTGTACAGGGAGTACATCAGGGGACTCAAAACACATATACACATGCACACACACACACCACAGTGAACATGTACAATTCTCCCAAATGTAGAGCAGAAATATTTGATGGCCAGTCTGTGTTTTGTTGCACCATTGACAGTAAATAAGATTGTGTTATATGTGTATATCTGTGTGTGTGAGTGTGTGTGTGTATGTGTGTGTGTGTGTGTGTGTGTGTGTGTGTGTGTGTGGTGCGTGTGTGTGTGTGGTTTGTGTTTCATTTTTATGTGTGAAAAGTGCTATATAAATCTATATAAATAAAGTGACTGTTCGAGACAAACAGAAATGCCTATAATAACAGCAATTAAGTCTATTCATATGTAATGCATAATGTATGTATGAAAAAATATTAAAAATCTAAAACTGCATGCTTTTGGTTACAGTATGTCAGATTCATATAGTACTGTATATGCACAAGTTTGCAGGAAAAAATCCTGCTGTCATAAAAATCATATAATCCTGTGTAGTTTAGATATACAACTCTGAAATGCCTGATATATATATTTTTTTTAATCTCTGACTCTCTAAGCACACCCCTCTGATCCCTTCACCTCAGTACAGAAGTGAGGAGCTGGTTGATCAAACTCTAATCCTTTTCTCTGTTAATCCACTTGCTCTATAGCAGAGATTATGGTACTAATTTCCGCACCAGCACATTGCGGGATGCTCTGTGGAAGAGAGGGAAGCCGGAGTGGGGAGCCAGTTGTTGCTTAACTTGTTTATCTTTCCCAGTTTGAGAAGGTTAAGAAGCAGATACTTAACTAATACTAACACCTACTTGACCTTAGGAGTACTCTCATTGGAGGTACCTTTCAGCTTCTGAGTTGTATGTGGTCTGACATCAGGTTAATTGAGGGCAGCCAAATCTCTGTTTACTGTTCTACAATCCTCTCTCATCTCCTGCTAAACTGGAAGAAAGATGTTCCTGAACAGCTAATCCTTCCCACCTTGTCCCTCTAAACCCAACACTGTCCCTTACAGTCTGCTGGAGCTTTCATACACTGAGTGGGTCAAGTGAGTTAGCTGCATAGACAGTATATAAACTGGACCAACAGGTCCCGAGTCTCTGGACGGAGACCAGTGAAGGATATTAGAAGCACTTTCCCGGTGCTGGCTGAGCGTTACTGAGCAGCCTCCAACTGAGCTTGAAGACGTAGATGTGACGTGAGCAACCTGTCTGAAAGTGTGAAGTCTTCTGGTAGCTGTGCCGAGAGAAATCTCAATCATTCCCAATCTTACAGAGACGGAGAGCGTAGGTATATGTAAGGAGATAACATAGGCACAGGCTAATTACTGATCACTAACATGCTAGTTAACATTAGTAATTAAACTTAAAAAGCTAATGGAAGTCCAAACTGCCTCTGAGCTTCTCCTGTACTATACGGTAATTTGTCTACTATGTGACAGTAAGTCTCGTGGTTATGAAACAATTGTTAACCTATTTTTACAAAAGCATCTGCTACGGAGCCATAACGTGAGATACAAGGTAATGGAGCCTTTTATACATTGTTGTGTTTCTTTAGAAATAAACAACGGACAAATAGAGTCTTTAAACGCTTCAGATGTAAAGTTATTCGCTGTCAAAGTGACGCCAAAATGAATGGGAGTCAATGGGATGCTAACGACGGGCGGGTGCTTGTTAGCATCAAAATGGCGCCATGGGAGCTACGCGTTGTGAGGAGAAGCTTACCCCCCTTGGTTACCTGTTTGCTAGGGCGTAATTTCCACTGTAGCGTTCGTCCAATCAGGTGCAGCCATAGTGGTTGTAGGAGGGTGGAGCCTGTTTTCTTTGCTTGTCAGTGGTCAAAGTGACGAGAAACAGATAACTTTCTTTCTTTTTTTTAAGTTCAAGCACTTTATTGTCATTGTGTAGCACAACGAGATTACTTTGTGACAGTCCAAGGGTGCGCTAAAAGTGATCAAATACATGTACGATAGTCCTGGAACAATTTAAAGAAATATAAATAAATCTTATAATAATAAAATAAATGTAAGTTTATCTAGAATTGCATATACTATAAAATAACAACATAGGATAATAATATGAAATATAAGCTGAAAATATAAGTAAAAGTTAAGTACTAAAATATATAAATTTAAATGAGATAAAGCTAACATATAAATAGGAGCTAACCATAAGTGCACAAGTTGCGTTATAGCATCAGAGTTTCTTAAATGGCTGGTTGGTTAAATTGTGCAGTAGAATTAGTGGCTAGTGGCTAACCCACTAGCATGCAATGCTGGGAAGCGGGGCGATCCCTGCCGTGAAAAAAGCCTGTATGGGCGCTGTGTGTGTCTTTCCTCCACCAGACAGCAGCAGTAGTGTCTCTCCTTTTTCGCCATGTTTACATAACGTTTGTGTGCCAGAGAGACAGGGAGCACTCTCTCTTCCTATTGGTCGATGTCAAGGACCACGTCGTAGAACATTAGTCACACTAAGCGGAAAAAGACAACAAATTCTGACATGCTAGACTGCGTCTGCGTCGTGTTCGTGAAGCGTCCCAGACGTTAGATCGCTGATCTTTGATTGGGTCCCGACCCTCATTATCGGGCACGACTCTGAACGTTTGTCTGCGACGTGTCTGTCGGCTCAAAATCGGGCTGAATTTGTGTCGTCTGATCCTGGCATTACTCAACAGCATCCACACCAGAAGGAGCTGTCTTAAGATTTTGGTGGCAGTGATGGTCAGCCTCCCAACAAATCTGAGTAGTTCTTAAAATTTTTTAGTAAGTTTTGTACAGTAGTCTGTTGGGGCTTTTATTTGAACACACCCCTGGTCCACCACGAGCAGTTTGCACTCTGTGCTTTTTTTTTTCGGGATGTGTTTTTATTGCATTGTGATAATCTCTGACTGAGATTATCAGCTGGTACACGCTGAGTTGGAATACATCCAGGCGGAGCATTTAGATGAAATGTCATTTGCCCCGTTAACCTCAGAGCTCAATTTATTTCAGATGCTGTCGGACAAAAAAAACGGTAGACGGAGACGCTATGATGGTCCACAACAAACGGCTCTGATAGGCCTAAAACATGTAATAATAATAATAATAATAATAATGTATTTTATTTATATAGTGCTTTTAAAAATAATTGAAAACACTTTACAATAAAACCAGGACATTAAGCACATTAAAAAACAAGTGAAACAATAAAGCCAGCAAAAAAACAGCAGGTAAAATGTAATATCATTAGAGGGAGTTCCAGAGGGAGGGGGCTGCGATGGTGAAAGCTCTGTCACCCCAGGTACGATGCGTGGTCCTGAGTGGTGGGGAGAGGAGGTTTGCATCAGAGGAGCGGAGGTTATAGGGGGCGGTGGAGCAGGTCTGTGAGGTAGGAAGGAGCCTGGTTATGGAGGGCTTTGTGGGTGAAGAGGAGGACTTTAAACTGGATGTGTTGGGAACAAGGAGCCAGTGATGGGGTCATGTAGGCTTAACCCCTTGATGTTCGCCACTCTGACACACACACACACACACACACACACACACACACACACACACACACACACACACACACACACACACACACACACACACACACACACACACACACACACACACAGATAAACCCACCCATGTGTGCATGTGTTTACAAAGACTTAGGGTACTGTAGAACACACTGTACTCATTCATTTATGTATGTATGCAGACATCATTATTATTATTATTATTGTTATTATATTATATTATCAGATATGTATTTAAAGTAAACACACTCTTGCAAATAAACACACAATCAGAGAATTGGAACATACCTGATTGAGTGTTCCAGATTCATTAGAAGAACTGAAAATAAAAACTTCTTATAATGTATTAGACTTAAACGATGAACTAAAGTGGAATCCTCTTTTGTTGATATTTAATCCTACAGTGTGTGTGTGTGTGTGTGTGTGTGTGCGTGTGCACATATACATGTGTACAAATCACATCTGTCATTCACAAAACACACACCACTGTGTCCTGTGTCTTAACAGAAACACACACACACACTCCCAGCTGTGTGGTCTGGGAGACTGCTGAGGAAATCAAGAGTTGCTGCTTCACTGTCTGGGACTGCAGACCTGTACGAAAAGCAAAGTGTTTTCAAGGCCTTTGTCTTCCATGAATACATGTACACCGGTTCCAAGAATAGGATCCACGTAGCGGTGACAGTAATTGCAACTAACTGTGTTTGACAACGTAAAATGATATATTTATTATTTTCAAATGATTTACTTGTTTACATGGACCAAGTTGATAAAACTTGCATTTCTCCCAAACAGTATGTCTGCTATTGGTTTGGCTTTTCCTTCAGGGCAAACCTGCTCCATCATCAGTGTAAGCAGGAACATTAAAGTGATATCATAATAATGTATAACTATTATGATATCACTTTAATGTTCCTGCTTACACTGATGATGGCAAAGATATCGAATTCAACCTACCTATTGGTTGTATAGAAATGACAGTATTTGAGATGATATTTTTTGCCATGGTCTTTGAGGTCATTTTTAACTTCTGTCATTCTCACTTGTCTTTAGGACATAATCTTGTCATACAAAAAAAACAACTGTGTCTTCAAGTTTTCTTGCCTTTTTGGCTGCAGAGCTGTTTAAAGCAGCTTCAGGTGGAGCTGTTAAAAAAAGGCTGTTAAAGCTGTTAATGAAAACAGGCATGAATGACCCAAAAGCTTATGATTGTACACGAGACTAGGCATCTACCTATACATGTGCACATAAGCATGCATGGACACACACACACACACACACACACACACTCTGCTAGAAATGGCCAGATGGTGTAATCCTTTAGTATTCCCTGTGTTTCACATTTTTCCCCTCCTGTGTTGGGATTATGCTGTTGTCCAATCCGATTTCGGCCCACTCTCCAGTGATGATGTGGATGAATGATAGGCGGGCGGGTGAGTGAGGCAGGCGTGCAGTAGACACACTGTCGGGTTGTACAGCGTATCGTGTCGGATGTAAATGCTCCTGCCAAAACCCTTGCGGCTGCCATTTGTAGAGCCCGTTACTGACTTTTTGCTGTCCAGGTAAGAGACGGGATCACTCAGGGGGAACTTTTTAATATCAAGAGGACACTTTAGGCAGTGGCCAATGTGTCCATGTTTAGAGGAAACAAATATAAGCTTGAGGATTACAGTGACAAACTAGTAACTACTAAATAGCTTTCTTAAATTCTCAAAACCTTTATTTTGACATTGCAAACTGGATGCTTTTCTTTGTGGCTTGGTTCTATGGTTGCTAGGACAAGGGGGGCAAGGAGTTGTATGGCCTAGAAGGACAGATTAAATGTGATTTAAATAATGTGTAACATGACAATATGGCTGCAGTATACCGTGTATCATTTTGAATACATTACAGGCCCCAGTATTCATTTTGCTGGAAATTGAAATATCCATTAAACCACTTGCTGCACAATGTAAACAATGTAAACTCTAAAGTCATACATTTCCCTAGATGTTTTCAGATACCATATATTCTCCATCGGATGTTAAATGATGTCCCAGTAGTTGCATTGATTTTGTCTTCATCATCCTGTATGATTTATTTGGTGTTTGATGCCATTTTCATGTCTCAGTGTGTGGCTTTTTGTGTACATGTGGATTTTGATTCTTTAAAGGTTCAAATACCTAGTGTCAGAACCAGAATAGCAAGTTATTTTGACTTCCAGTCAGAAGAAAAAACTTTGTCTTTTAATGTATTAGACAATGAACTAAAGGTAAATCCTCTTTAGTTGACATTTAATCCTACAGTGTGTGTGTGTGTGTGTGTGTGTGTGTGTGTGTGTGTGTGTGTGTGTGTGTGTATTTGCATGCATGCACAGGTGTGCGAGCATGCGCATGTGTGTGTTTACAAATCATACACATCACTGCGTCAGGTGTATTTTGACTTCCAGTCTAGCTGGTATGTACAGTGTATCCAGGCCTATAGACCTGGTAGAAAACTCCCAGCCACTTACTGTCATATGGAGTCTAATTTCACACTTACTTTGCCGTTTTAGCACTCATGTCATCAGGCGGATAAGCAAACGTGTCAGGCCTCATGTGGAAGAAAGTGTGAATGCTGATTAAGCGCAGATGCACATTTAATGAGGAGAGAGAATTAAAATGTGTGTGTGTGTGTGTGTGTGTGTGTGTGTGAAAGTGGGCCTGTGTAATTAGTGCATATATGCTCACATTCATGGTGTGACATGCATGTGTGCATCTGTGATTGCTCCTAACGCACATTGTCTCTGCACACACATTGATTGTGTAGAATTTCACAGTCATTAAAGGGGAACTATATAGTTTTTTTTTAGCTTAATTTACCTTAACTGAAAAGCTTCGGAGTCATTGGAATGGTTCTATGACTTTTTTGGGTTGAATGGTGGTCGTCTCGCTCCCCCTAGCGCCTGTGAGTCGAAAAACCACCCTTGCAACTTTCGGTCTGGTGAGCCGGTGGCCTCAGCGTCAGGAAGTATGGCGTGATGTCAGGTCTCGCCATGTAACAAATTGCTTTACGACACTGCACACATACGTCCATTCAGGAACTGGCTAGAGATGGAGTTTTACACACTATCGTCATGGCTGAGCTGGCAAAAAAAGAAACAGAAAGCTAGGAAAGCATTGTAGAGGAACAGAGAAAGAGGAAACGGCAGACTGACCGACAGAGGAGTCAGACACGAGGAAACATAGGAGCTGCCAAATAACCACATCACGCAGACTAAAGTTATTTTATGAATGAGATAGACATATTACATATCTGAGGGCCAATTCACGGTTGGTTTTGAATCATTTACAATCCCATAATGTTCTCCATCTGTTGAAAGGCCGACTGAGATTGACTCGGTGTTTCACCCGTTGTCTTTCACTTTCCCTTTCAGCTTTTAGTTGATCTTTGTTTCATTCCCTTCTTTCCTGTGATGGTCCTGCCCCAGTATCAGCCATAACTACAACAGATAACTTCTAGAATAACATTAGAATACAATTAGGCCTATATAAAGAACTCTCCTGCTGTTTTTGTACTCATTCCATCTCTGGTTGTGTGTAAAGAGTCATTTCTGCTGCTGTTACCTAAACTAATACCACCAGGGTTGGGGATTGTAATCCCAATCCTAAAACCATATACACTGTTGGCACTGTAAGAGGTTCTGGATAAAAGCTTCCACTGACGAAGCTTTCTCTATCTCTCTTCCCACGCAGGTCAGTGCTTCCTGTGTATGGTGGACGTGGTGCCGGTGAAAAACGAAGATGGCCTGGTGATCATGTTCATCCTGAACTTCGAGGGCTTGACAGAGGAAGCCCTCCTCGTCCACAAACAGCAGCTCAACCACCGCCTGCCCACCTGGCTCGTCACCGGTAGCTACTGACTGAGCTTATTTCTCTGTTTGTTGTTTTCTGTTCAATGCTAATCATTCCAGGTTTGAGCAATCTTTGTCAGCAAGTGTCCTTTCTGTATTTGCACGTTTTCCCTGTGACTTCAGGTTCTTCTTCATTCGCGTTTATCCCTGTTGTCCCGCACTCACTTTAAATATATTTGAGCCAAGCACATTATTTTTAAATTTGTCATTACTTCTGGTAAATAAAAATCATCAGAAGAAACACTCACGAAATAATAAGCGGCAGTAATTGTTAATAGAGAAGTAATAGAGTACAGACAGGTGAACAGACCTGTCTGTACTAAAGACTTGTTGATGATGGAAATTTACAATTTTGACTGGTTCAGTGCTTAAGATCCTTGTCCGTCATGCCTTTCTCTTCATTCACATTTCCTTGTACTCTCCTCGCGGTCACCTAGCTCTCTATTTTCTGTGTGCACTGAAAAAAAAAGTGCACATGAAGTCAGACTCAGTGGGTGAGTCAAACCGAAGCAGAGGGTCAGACACAGAGCTGTAGCCGAGCCAAAGTAGACCACTTTTTAATTCATCAACTTTATCAGTTATCAGGCAAATAAAACGCTGATACAGATAATCTGCAGACTGCCAAAAAGCTGCCCGATAATCAGGCGTTTAAAGTGAGACGTCTCGGTATGTGTGTGTGTGTGTGTGTGTGTGTGTGATGTTTGGCTCACTACATTTACTCGTATTGTGTCTTGTATTCCATTTAGACTAGAACAGTTTAAGAAGTGAGTGCTCAGTTGTACTGTGGCATATTCTACAGATAGGCTATAGACATTAAAACTATAGTGAAAGGTGACAGTTATGTAACGCGGCTGGTATGATGTCAATATGACTATCAACAGATCCTTGTCACTGTCTACTTCTGTTGAGAACTGCGCACCTCACGCAGAGAAAGTACTGGTTTCATGTTATTCAGATGCAAAGAGACAGTGTTTTTTTGTTTTTTTGGGGGGAAATAATTGCCGAGGTCCGGACCTCAGTGACCTCATAGCTGGCTATGGCAGTATATATTTGTTTCATTTTGCAGAAAGGCCAGGTGGGTGTAATATTCGCTAAGTAATTTCATTCCTGTGAAACCTGGTATTTGTGTTGGATCAAGTTTGACAAAATCCTTTTTTTCCACGAACATCAACGTGCACTTAATGTTCCAGAGGAATATCGCTGGGGAAAAGTGTCTGAAGTAGGACAGTGATCATATTTGGAATCAACTCTTTCTCTCTGTGTTATTTAATGTGGCTGAAACTCAAAACCAATCAAGGCTCCTGTCCCAGATTCCTGTAGATTGTTTTTGAAGCTGTATTTTGAAGGTTTATTAGAGTCAGCGTGATCCAGTTCAAATCTCCCTCTCTGCTAGCGTGACCTCCACTACCTAGACTATCCTCCCATATTCTCTCTCTCCATTCTCTCTCCACCTGTCACTTACCTCCTCCTTCTCTCCTCCAGGTCGTCCACGAGGCTTTAAGCTGCGTCTCCCCCTGCTGCGCTCCATGTCCAACAGTAAAGTGTCCCTGAACGACACAGAGGCAGGTCACATCCCCACTGCCACACCCCTGCCGCTGCACCCAGACCACCACAGTCATGAGTCCTTAGGCCTGGGGGAGTTCCTGCCTCTTCCCCCTTTAGCGCTAAACCACCAGGAGCAAATCAGTGGAAGCAGGTAGGCCTTGTGAATTATTATAAGGGTTAGTTGTATGTTTGGGAGCTAGAGATGGGTTAGCAGAGGCTTATTTAAAATACTGAATTTGTGGAACATGTATCGCAGTCTTGATTAGTCTTATAAAGGGTCTATGCTTTTGAGAATGATGTATTTGGATCGTGGAATGCTTTCCAAAAAAATGTTCTGCCATCCTCAAGTCTTAGGTGTGAAATCTTTTTTTTTTTTTTTAAGACACTTAGCTAGATTTGACACTTTTCTCAACCAGACTCATTAACTTTCAACTTCCAAATTTGACTTTTGCCGGGAATACTGTGCAAATGAAATCCTACGAAATGAGAATACACCACACTATCTCGTAATGCCTTCCTTGTAAGTGTAATTGCATAATTATGTGGACTGTTCTCACTTTATTGTGTCTCGTTTTCATTTTTTTTTCTTTTTTTAAGCTCCTTGTAGCAAATGACTCTTGCAAGCTTCCAGCAAGGAAATCCTCTTGTCCCTTTTCCTCCTACAGTGAGGCAAAATGTTACTGTTGGCTAAAAACAGCAGCATTCTGTTTTTAGTATGGGCAGACGCTTGCCACATGGCTTTAACCCAAAATATCCAGTTGAATGACACATCTGTAACACCCTGTTACGTAATACCCATTATGTCCTTTTCTGTTTCCTAGGTCAGCTCTACAGAGTTGGCCAGAAGACCACCAGGAGGACCAGCACACCTTTCTGGGCCCTGACCCTCCTGTACCCGCTCCTTCTCCTCCTCCACCTCCCCACAGAGCCCACCTTGTGGGTCCCCTCACCCAGTCGTCCCCCTGCGTAGCGCCTCACCACCGCCTCAGCCTCAACCCGGACGCCTCAGGCTCCAACTGCTCGCTGTCTCGCTGCCGCTCGCGGGAGAGCTTCCACAGCATGCGTCGCGCCTCCTCTGTAGACGAGATCGAGGCCATGAGGCCCGAATGGGAGCGAAAGAACCGCAGAGCAAGTATCCGACCGGGGAGCAGCAGCACTGGTGAGGAAGGGGAGGTGGAAAAACAGACACACTATTGTTATTATTAATTATTCCCTTTGATTTTAACTAGGGCTGAACGATTTGGGGAAAAAATCAAATTGAGATTTTTCTGCCAGATATTGTGAATACCATTAGCGTTTTTAAGTTTAGCTTCAATATTCACTGTGTAACAGATAAAACATGTCATGGAGCATTATAACATGAGACACCATCAACACTGCTCTATATTCTAATACAAGGACGAGAACATAGATATGAGTGTTTTTCTTTTAATAAGCATGTAACGTTGAAGAGTCAACACAGAATATTTATCACATAAGCTAAAGTTATAATAATAAAAATCAATTCTAATAAAAAAATATCAGTACTTTCTGTAAACTGAAATGTCTGATCTGCCTCAGTTCCACGGCTTCTACCATCATGTTCAATAACGTTATACAAAATAAATGAAAAATAGGCCATTTCTGTTAACAATCTGTGATATGTAACATTATTTCTGCATTTATCTAAGGAAAAAAGACATGTTCAACCAAATGTTCCACCAAACATTCAACTAAATATTGCACATTTGATTAATCGCGGTCGTCACGATAAGCTAATCGCTTTCTTTCAAATCCCGATTGCGATTTGGAAACGATTAATGGTTCAGCCCTAATTTTAACATTACTGTCTGTGTGTGTTTGCAGGTGCAGTGAACAGTAAGTCCAACATATTGAACTCCACGTCGGACTCTGACCTGATGCGGTACCGCACCATTTCCAAGATCCCTCAGATCACCCTCAACTTTGTGGATTTCAAAGCCGACCCACTCATCGCCCTGCCCACAGGGGACATGGACATCATAGCTCCCTGCAAACTCATCGACCGGACGCACCACGTCACAGAGAAAGTCACCCAGGTAGGACACAGTTCATGTACGGTATGGAGTATGGAGTGTGTGGTGTACAATGCAGGGAGAGAGCTTGTGCTTGTGTTATCTGTGAGGGTTTTGTCCCATCTGAACCAATCTGGGCGGCAGATTTGTTTTTCGCTTCAGTGCTTATTTTTGTTCCTCTGGGCAGTTTAGCTCATACTGAACACTGAGGTTCAGCCGTGGAAAGGTGTGTGCTCGTGTACTACGCTTCTACGTGCAAAGAATATCTATATGTGTGTAGGTGCTCTCGGACAGATCTGTAAGTTCTCATAATTGAATTAGCGCCTGCCGCTCGCTATTATCTGACAAGTGTTCCTGGGGAGATAATGCTTGTTGCAGCAGCTCGAGTGAATGAGCTGTGATGGGATGATGATGGAGGGTGGTGTGGCGGCATTCCAATTACTGGTAATTGACTTTGGGAACAACAGAGAAAGGATGTATGGGACGTGGTGAAGCAGCACTTTCATTTCCTCAGTCTCTCACAAGCCTGTGTTCTCTCCCATTTCCCTTTTACAGTCAGAATTACAGTCACTTCCCTTCTTCTCTCACAGCCTCCCTCAACATGAACTACTCTTAAAGTGCTCATATTATGCTCCTTTTCAGGTTCATAATTGTATTTTGAGGTTGTACCAGAATAGGTTTACATGGTTAAATTTTCAGAAAACACCATATTTTTGTTGTACTGCACATTGCTGCAGCTCCTCTTTTCACCCTGTGTGTTGAGCTCTCTGTTTTAGCTACAGAGTGAGGCATCTCACTGTTCCATCTTTGTTGGGAGTCGCACATGCTCAGTAGCTAGTAGGCCTGGCAAACCCGGTTCCTTTTAAGGATTCGGGTTATTCTGAGTCACTCACTAAACTGAACCGGGTTGTGTGAGTCACTTGAATCACTTGAGTCAGTATTGCTAAATTGCCAAGGAAACTCAGTCCTACTGCGCACACCCACTCGCCACCTCATGCAGCTGCTCACAGGAGAGCCATTTAGTCACGGAAAAGAAAGCATTTTGAGCCAGACTGTTTATTTATTGTCTTAACTTAGTGTAGCCTAAGCAATATATAGGCTTTCAATGTAGACATAGATACAGGGCAGAAAATGCCCATACATTATTATTATTTTTTAAATCAACTTTGTGCTCGACCTAATTGCATTTCAACATATTACATTTATACACCAAACCTACAGTAAGCCTAGCTAGGCTACTTATTTCAGAAGTGAAAGAATGGCTTTTGTGGTGGATTTGCTTTACTCTGACCTCGAGGAGAGACTTCACTCACTCGTCTGAATCAGTCTTGTCTTGAAGCACCAGAGAAACAAAATAACACCCCATATCCCAGAAAAAGGGATTTTTTCATAATATGGGCACTTTAACCCTCTGGTCCTCTGGTCAAATTTGACCCATTTTCAATGTTTTTTTATATCAAAACTATGTGTTTCTTACCAACTCAAACAACATTCTTTTGCAGGTAAAATTAATGATTACTACCATTGAATTTTGGTTGTTTTATTCAATTTCAATTAGAATTTTTTTTATATGGTTTTAAAACAGTATCCTGACTAAACTTTGACGTAAACCAGTCTGTAAACCAGCCTCTGATCTTAACTCATAATTCATAATTTCTGCATTTTGTAACTCACAAGGTATAATGTCATTTAAATTAGGTTTATTGACCATAAATAAGTAAAAAGCGTTGAAAGCATAAAAAAAGCGACAAAAACATTGGGAAAAGCGACAAAAGAAGTTATTTTCATTTCATTTTGACAACACAGGACAACACAAGGGTTAGAAAAGCTTCTACCTCTCTCTGTAGACGTTCTGTCTGAAGTTCTGTCTTATATAGTCAACACTAGGGATGCCACGGTGGAACATTCTTCCACGGTGTTACTGATTACACCGGAAACGCACCACAGCTGTGTCTGGCCTCTCTGACTCTCCGGTCGAGCTTTTGCTGCACGGCTCATTTTGGCAGTCGCTGGGTTGAGACTCACAGGAGGCGGGAGCGCCACGAAGCGCTGCCCGCTTCCCTTCAGGCGCCCATGTTAACTAGAGATTGGGTAGATATGATCTTAACCAAATGGGCTGTTTAGACAGCAGCAAACAGCTTCTTTGTATTCCATTTTTCGCCTTTTTCACGGCCTATTTCCTGGTCTATTTTCTCTGCAAGCAAAACCTGGCAAAAAAACACACAGATAATCTGTTGTAAACGATATAAATATATATCATATATGACAAAGTCATTCAGTTGAGGCGACCAAATGGGACTTCTGGAGAGAAGGAAAGTGTGCTTTGACTTCATCGTTTTTATTATTTATAATATAATTATAGCGAGAAATGTGCCATAAACTTCAAACTTACAGCTGTCTGACCAAGATGACATCTCATGTCTAAAACAGCGACTTATAGGTTATAACAGCCCATCGTGAATCACAGGGTGATCTTTATATGCCGTATTTTGAAAAGTATGATGATTGGCTTTTGTGAAAGGTGTCTCTTTTGTCAGAAAGGGTTTTGAGATCGTCACAAGATGTCACAGTTTTTTGATTTTTCAGTGCCTCTGTTCTTTCAATTATCATTAGTTTGTCTGATTTATATTTGAAATTACAGTAAAAGGGAGAATATTCCTCCTTTATAACATCATCTCCCCCCCATTCATCTTAGAGTAAAATCACTTTAAACTGAAGATATGAAACCTTGATCTGTTTTGTCAGTTTCCTTATTAAGGAATTAATAATTAATTAATTAATTAAATTGTGCTTATTGTGCCTGATGGTGCTCTGATGTCACTGTGGGCTACAGTAGTGGCAGATGGTTCACATTAAACCAAAGAAATACACACTATATATGCATGTTGCAGAATATATAGTGTCAACATCCTGTCTGTATATACAGACAGGATGTTGACACCTCCTTATACGTTTTATTCTCACCTGCATATATGTTTGTGTTTTAAACCCAACAGAAAATAACTTCTGCACAACAACTAGGTTGAACAACTGAATGACTCTGAATTAAATGATGGTCTATAATGATGTAATTTTATTGCAGATAAAGAGGTGTCTAGTTTTCTCTTGCTAGAGTGTTTCAAACGCTCTCAAAGTTTATTTTGTTTTGATTCAAACTTCAACATGAGGCCAGTAAAGTAATCCCAAATGTTAAGCTTGTCTGTTTCTCACATTTGGAAGCCCATGTTGGGAGGGAGATGAGCAGAAAAGATTACATTAATTCTCTGCTGGGACTGTTGTTACTAAAGAAGAATATGGACAATCTATTCTTTCATATACTGTGAGTGAGACATCATCTCTCCGAGTAAGAATGGGATCATCAGCAGAGAATAATCCAAAGTCGATGATGCAACACAAAATAAACCTCATGCTGCACAGTATGTGATGGGCAGCTGGCAAGGTCAAACCATTACCCTGTATATGTGAGTGTGTACTGTATATGCATGTGCACTAACCCATACTACATAGTGTACATTAGTAGTGCAGATGGAGGAACCAGCACCAGCTGTGTCTCCAAATGCTATGGACTGCTATTTATAGACAGTTAAGGGAAGAATGCAAAACACAAAATGGGCTGCATTTTCACTACATATATCTGACATTCATTTAACATGAAGACTCTCTTTTGGAACATTATATTGGGGATTTTGTTTTGTTTCTTAGTAGAAAACTCACATCATGTAATGGTGAAAAAAGATGTTGAATTCATGATCTACAGCAGCTTATTTCAGTGATCGCTGCCTTTTCAACTACAAAGAGGGGAATAACCAGTTAGAGGGTAACTACTGTTGTTTTTTTCAACTTGGACCCTATTTTCCTATGTTTTCATGTTTAAGTGACTTTGAAATTGGTCCAGTATAAAGTGTGAACGCTGTAACCGGCAGCCACAGACCGGGCTGCAATGTAACCCTACGGGGCAAATGTTCAGCATCAGTTTGGTCCACGAAAAGTTCAGTTTTTGCCGCTGACAGACTCAGATTAATATTCTAAGTGTCTGACAACATTATGGAAAGGATCCCTACAGAGATAGACCTTTATAAAACCTCTTAAAGACCTTTCTGTTTAACCAGAAACAGCTCTGAGGTCGCTAGCACTAAACCCACCAGACTCCATTTAAAAAAGCAATACTTTTAGCGTGAATAGAGCCAACATATTTCCACATGTAAATCAGTAAACTATGTCTTTATTTCAACCACAACTAAAATTGTGATGGTTGGAAAAGTGGAAAGACGACCCAGAACGGCTTTTCATAGTTTTATTTAGTTTCTTTTGACTTTGAATGAAGTGTGTTTTACGATGGTAAAATTACTGTTTATTTACATGGAGTCTGGTGGGTTTAGGGAACGCAATTTCGCTAAAGTTGACTAAAAAGAGGAATAAAAAAAGGTAAAGGAAAAATCCAACCTTTAAGGACACCAATTTTCTTTGTGAATAATGTATCGTAAATAAATAAATGTTCTTCCTTAAAATACAGGGGGCATAAGTCAGTACACCCCTATAGTAAATTCCCATAGAGGCAGGCAGATTTATATTTTCATGGATCCAGGATACTATGCATCCTGATAAAGTTCCCTTGGCCTTTGGAATTAAAATAGCCATCATCACATACCCTTCACCATACCTAGAGATTGGCATGGTTTTATTTCAGTTAGCCTAATAGCTGGTTTGATTTGCATTGAGAAATGATCTTATGGAAAGTACCCCATGCCAATCTTTTGTATGCCAATGGTTTTGTATTCCTCTTTTTAGTTTACTTTAGCATTTCACTTAGGCTGAGCACTGTAAAAACATAGGAACATATGGTTCAGGTTGAAAAGAACGGTAGATACCCTTTAAATCTACAACTGAGCTGTGTGGTTCAACTCAAAACCTTTTTTTTACTATTTGATCTGTGTGGTGAATGCCAGAGAACAGCTGTTTTGTGGATATTATGTCATTGTGAGAGCACCTGCATTACCCTCTCAGGCCTGAAGATGACAGCACCACACCAGGTAGTGTGATCACAGGCCTCTGCAATCCCTCAGAGGAGCAGAGTAGAAGTTGAAAGGAAAAACCAAGCTACATAATTGAAGTGTTCCATAAATCATCTGACACCCTGAACGAGAACTCATGCAGATTTCCTCTCTCATTTGGACTGGATCTTGCACTATCCCCTTTTTCCTGCTCTGTACATGTGGATCTTTGCCTCTGGTGCTTGTTTAATGACCAAGCTGCTTGCACTCACACTGGCTCATGGCTGGAATGTAAATACAGCAGCTGCCTTCTCATGTACAGTAGTTATCAATTTTTAGTAAATATTACTGTAGCACTAGGGGTGGGTGGAAAAATCAACCCAGCATAGTATCAGTTGATCTTTTAATTATATAAATTGCACATGAGAATTTAAATGTTGTTACTAAAATAACAACATTTTAAATTTAAAGTTTATCTTTTTAGATAAAACATGTTCACAGAAGTTTTCCTTTGGGGACATCATTTTAAGTTAAACACAAAAGGTAAATCAAAAAAGATAATAAATTGCAATACATCGCAGAATATCACAATACGCTTAAAATCGCAATGAAATATAAATGATCTATATAAATGTATACATTTATATAGATCATTTACGATTTCATGTGATAATATCATATCTGCATCTGGTGATTCCCGCCCCTAATTAGCACTATCTGCTCGTCAGTCATTTAAAAAATGGATTAAAGCCTTTTTTCTTACGGACTCTATATGAGCTTTAACTGTGTATAGTGGAGATCTTCAACAGGGGATCTGGGACCCCTAGGGGGTCCTCAGAATCACTGCAGGAGGGCCACCAAATTATTGTTAATTTTTGAAAGATTTTTCAAAAATGTAAATGTCTTAACATGAATTCAACATATTATTAGCAAATACAAATCCCCACTGAAGATAGGTTTACTGGCCTCCAGGTGAGACAGTCACTAAGGTAGCCATCCACAGATACAGTTCATCCTAAGGATTCCCTGTGCCATATGTATGTTTAACATTAAAAGATGATGTATAGAATCATGACAACAGTTATTGTTTTAATAGCTAAGTATTCTTTGCAAAAAGGTATGGATAAAGGGGTCCCTGCTCCAGCTCTCTTTTAGTTAAGTGGTCCTTGGTTTAAAAAACGTTGAAGACCCCGGGTGTATAGGCTTGAGCACAGGTGACTTGAAACTGACACATTAGACAGTCTAATAAGGGAGGGTGGATGGATGGATGGATGGATGGATGGATGGATGGATGGATGGATGGATGGATGGATGGATGGGTAGGAGTGGCTGAGAGGATGTCAAGAAATAGGACGGTCTTACTCAGTGTTTGGAGAGGCATGAAGGGCTGAGCAAACCACCCAACCATGTAGAGAAAAACTGGCATCATGCCTCACTGCACACCTGGATGCCCACATACACACTTTTAGTGACACCCATAGCTTCCATGACTGTGTTCACGTTCGTAGATCACTTGATGATCTACAAACCAAGATATACACTCCACACACTCACCCATCACAGCCCTCGTAGTAGTCCTGACACACACACAGCATTCTTACAGACATGTGAACATGTACTATAAGCAGTGGGATACAATGGAGCAATGGATGGCACACACCGCGCCCAGCAGCAAAGTGGTAGGAACTGTCTCCATCTCCTTAAAATCAGAGAACTGTTGCAGCTCGTGCTGGAAATTTCAGTTTCGGTGCATGTCTTGGTGAATAGTGGGCCTGTGCATTGAGTGCTGTGTTTGAGATGCAGGTGTTTTTAGTTTTTTTTTGTGTACAGTGTAGACAGCTGAGAAGGTGGAAAATAGTGTTGTTTGTATTTTACAGCATAGCATGGAACAGCTGCTATACAATCTGTCAGGAATAAATTATAAGTAATTCAAATTCTTAAAGTAATTGTCAGTATGAAAATGCATATCCAGACGGTCTGATGAGTATTTGTTTGGTATTTTGACATCTGCTGGTCAAAAAGTATTCACAAGGTGTTGATGCTTCCTGAAGCCCCCACAACATGTGAATGGATGGATATAGTAAGTCTGTATGTTTTCATTAAACTTTGGACTAAGTGGGTCAAATATGTAAAGCCCTTACGGACCGAATTCGTTGAGGTATCAAACAAATGTGTAATGTTTCAATTTTGAAAGGACCCTGAAAAACTTCCCTTAGTTTGTTTCTGTCAATATGAGTTTTAATAATATTTTTATTCACAAGTTTCTTTAAAGTCCTCCCCAGTCTCACCAACCTATGTTTTATTGAAACACTGTGCACTGTACACCTTACCTCTTCCAAACTGTATTAAGTAAATGGACAGCAGAGAAAATTAAACAGACATTGTTCTGATGAAATCTTTTGATCTTCACTGCTGTGCTAAAAGAAAAAGATGCATATACAAGAATATATATATTATATACATACATATATATGCTAACGTGATAACTTATATTCAAAATATATATATATATATATATATATATATACATGTTGCCACTGTTCTTGGCATTTTCATCCTTACGACTACTTTAAGAATTTTAATGACTTATTATTTATTCCTGATATATCAGTTATCAGCTGTTCATTTTTTGTTTCATGCTTGGTTGTTTCTTAAATGATGAAAGTAAGAAGTCAAACTGTTAGGTCGTAGTATGGCTTTTAGGAACTCTGCTGGTCCAATTTGTCTTTGTGTTCTGTGTGACGACACCGAGGGTCCACTTCCAAATTAGAAACAGAACATGAGCTCTAGTGAACTTCGTGGTACTTTGACAAGATTCAGTCCCAATTAAGCAGCATATAAAAAGTCCAAAATGTTGGGACCAAAAAAGATGATGGTGGGGAAATTGTGAATAGGGGTTGTCTTAATTAGGATGATTTATTTGGTTAGTTTTTCTGTTTATACCTCTACTCCCCCTGCTGAGGCACAGGATCTTAAACTCAAACAGTTTTCCTCCAGTATATTACATCAAGACAAACACCCACATAAATAATCAAAAATTAGTTATTATTTTGGAATAATGGTTTAAAATCAATTTCTATCTGACATTCTGTGTCCCCATGTGAAAACGCTGCTACTTTGTGACTTCTGAGCTGTGTGCATAGGGTATTCATACAGGGTACTGTAATAAGCCACTTATCAAAGAACACTTATGCCATCAAAGACTTACATAAAATGGAATGCAGGTTATGTATATTTCTTTAATGAGAAAGCTTCACAGAAGATGAGAGGAGGAGATCTCCGTGGCAAAGGCAGGAGGACTGGGTCACATCTTCACTGTACTTTGAGTGTGTGTGTGTGTGTGTGTGTGTGTGTGTGTGTGTGTGTGTGTGTGTGTGTGTGTGTGTGTGTGTGTGTGTGTGTGTGTGTGTGTGTGTGTGTGTGTGTGTGTGTGTTTATATATACATCCTTGTCTGTGATGTAGTTTTGTGTGCATGCAGTAGAATAGAGATCTTCAACAGGAGGTCCTGGACCCCTACAGGGTCCTTATTAATGTTTGATGGTTTAAAATATGAAAATATACATTAACATGAATCCAACATATTATTATAATATATAATAATATAAATATTATTTAAAAAATCAATACTATTCGAATGTGACTTTTTTTATAAATATATTGGTAAAGCTAATCTCCCTCTTCTCGCCTTGGCCTACCCGCATGTGTCACTCATGTCACGTCTTGTTAACAATAAGTTAGCGGGAACACGTAAGGTCTAAGCTAACATTATGTACCAAGTAACGTTAGTACAACATCTTGGAGCTAACGTTACGTACCGAGTAACGTTAGTACAACATCTTGGAGCGAACGTTACGTACCAAGTAACATTCGTACAGGGGGAGTGACAGGCTGTGGCTGGAAATCGGAAGATGGACGGGAAATAGTTCTAAAAGGACGTTAAAATCGACTTCCACCAAGCCAAAGTGCTTATGTTATCATTAGTCAGCTCGTTCTGGTTTCCTAACTGCGTTGACAATGCATAAGCCTGAGTAGTGTAGTAAATATTATTTTACAGGCTGCAATTGAGCATTCAATATTTGTATATTATTTTTTATTTGGTATTGAAACAACATAACAGCAGAGTGACTTAATTTTCAGACATACTGCACTGTGCAGTATGTCTGAACATACAACTATTGCGCACAACCACCATCTACAGCGTATACAAAGAGGGATAATTGCTAAATCATGGATAATTGCTAAATCATGGATAATTGCTAAATCATGGACAATTGCGATACAAAATAAAAACAGGGAGAATAATGTAGGCCTTGGCAATCATTAAGCATCTTAATCACAAGTATTAACGTTACATTTTTATTACATTTTGGGTGTTTTTGAGGGTGTTTGTTTTACTGTCTCTCAGCCTCGGTTCTAAGATCAGGCTACAGGGAGCCAGCATAAAATACAAGCTCACTGTTAGTAGAGCCAGCCAGCTTCTGCTACCATACCAGACGCTGTTGAAAGTTCTTATTTTGCCTGGAAGCGTGCAGGAAAAGTTTTCAGGACAATTTGATTTGGTCTCTCAACGCCGAGATCCCCTGGTTCTGCCGCCTGTGATGAAGACCCTTGCTTTGGGTTACAGTGTCAGCTAGCAGCACCGATGTGGTGGCTAATGCTAGCTTCGGCATTGACAACTTCAGAACTAACGTTACACCCTGTACTTTCGCCGTCTTTGTCACTTTCTTCCAACCTTGATGGTCGTTGATTAACATTAAGGAAACGCCGTATATGCATAGACTAATTCTCTCTAGATCTTTAGTTTACATTAAGACACCTATTCTCAACCAAATTCCCTGCATGACAGGCTCATGCAGGCTGCATGTCAATTTCCATTTTAACCACATCAGTTTTGACAAACCAATCAAATCCATTTACAATTATTTTAATAAAATTAAGAACAAACACCCTTTTTTATTCATGATTTATGTATATTCAAAACAATATATTTTTATTTATTATGGTATCCTTTGGATAAAAAATGTACAAAACAAAAGGTGGGATTGTTGACAGGCTCGGCAGTTAAAAAAAAAAAAAAAAGGAAAAAAGGCTTGTCCGTTCAGGGCAGGCACAGCTGACTCTGGGGGCGGGCCCGGCCCCCTAAAGCCCGCCCATAACGCCGGGACTGAAGTGACACAGCACAGTGAACAAAGTGAACACAGCATAGTGGAACTGATATATCACTTCCCCTCAAGTCCCCTACCCACAATCAACCCAGTACAGGTCCAAAATGGGTACAAACACACAGACCCATGCACACTGACAGACACACACCAGTAAGGACACACAACAGGGCAGCTGGCATCAAATGCAGCAGTCCAGAAGGAGGTCAGTCCTCCAAGTCAGGAAATTAACTGAGGGAGTTAACGAGTTCTAGCAAAGGGTTCCGTATCTCTAAGAATGTCGAGATAGAGCCTTTCCAAGAAGATCTAAGCTTCTCAAGCTTCAAATTGTCGAGGAACCCCTTTATTCCAATGGTCATGTGAAGGGGGGCGGGAAAGCTTCCAGTTGAGCAAAATTTGGTTTCAAATCTGATCATGGGTTCCAAATTTAACAAGTTTTGGTTTCCGTAGCTGTCAGGCGCTTGTTGTTTTGCAGCCATGGAGCACAGTAAGTGGTGCTCTAGTGTGGCTTTATTTTACATTGAAAAAGCCCCGTCTGCATTGAATCAAAATAAAACTTTCCTCTTATTTGTGAAATAAGCATGTGACCCGTTTCAACTCCACCACTCAACAAATCGAGAATCGATAAGAACCGGAATTGAAAGGAAGAATCGGAATTGGAATCAGAATCGTTAATATCCAAACGATGCCCAACCCTAAAAATCACTTTCAGCTTTTTCGAGGTAAGAAGTTCTTGTGGAACATGTCTGATACAGCCTTTGTAATAAAAACCCTTAAGTACCTAAATCTGTCCTCCGCCCACTTAAATGACAAGAAGGAGCGTGGGAGCTGCATAGCCAGAGAATTTATCGGTAGGAGCTCGCTTTTCTGATAGTTGAGATTGTAGCCAGAATACGCACTGAACTGTTCCAGAATGTTTAAGGGAGCGAGGCGGCTGGGTTAGAGATGTACAGGAGCAAGTCATCAGCATACAATGAAACTTTATGAGTTGTGTGATGCCTTTGAAACTTTCCTGCGAGCAAAGCCAAACGGCCAGAGGTTCTATCACGATAGCGAACAGGAGCCCTGCCTGGTGCCTCTCCGGAGTAAGAAAAGGGGAGACAACGTGTCGTTAGTTTGAACTGAGGCCATCGGGATGAATATAATAATCGAAACCAAATGATAAAATTGTCACCCAGGCAAAACCTGTCCATTGCCTTGTACTGGTACCCCCACTCGACCTTGTCAAAGGCCTTTTTGGCGTCGAGGGACACCACGATTTCCGGGGTATCATTACTTGACGAGTGGATGATGTTAAGTAGGCGTTTAGTGTTGTGGGAAGACTTTTGGCCAGGCATGAACCTTGTCTGATCTAGCGAGATAATGGAGGGCATCACCCATTGAAGACGGAGTGCAAGAACCTTTGAGAGGATTTTGAGGTCCATATTGAGGAGTGAGATTGGTCTATAGCTGCCACAAAGCAGGGGATATTTCCCCTTCTTCAGAATTAGGGAGATAGTGGCCTTCGACAATGTGTCCGGCAGACGGCGATGACGAAATTCCTCGTTGTACACATCTCTCAGGACTGGCGTGAGGAGAGCGGAAAATGTTTTGTAATACTCTACGGTGAAGCCATCCTGCCCTGGGGATTTACCGTTCTGTAGCGAGAACCTCAGCGGTGGTTATAAGACCTCCCAAGTCATTCGCGGATTCAACGTCTATTTGAGGGAAGGTTATATTGTTAAGCGTGTTGACTGCAATGGGAGGGCAGTCAGAGGTACAGTATACAGTTCAGCATAGAATTTGGCAGTATCAGGCGCATTTTATTTCACTTTGTTATCTGCATGAATAAAAAACAGGGTTGGTTTATTAATTAATTTTTTTTCTCAAAACATGGCATTATTAGTAAAGCCACTGTATAGCAAAGCGCCAACAGAAGAGTGTGACTCGCTCTGAAACGTGTTTTAAACGTTTTTGTAGGTTTCCCTGGACACAAACTAGTAAAAGCTATTAAAAATTTGTTCCACAGTATTGCAGGTGAATGATGTAAACCCTTTGAAATAAAAGATTATGAATTATAATTCTGTTAATGATGGTGCTGCAGCCTCAGAATGGAAGTAGTAGGCTTAGGACTTTTTCGCTCGCAGGATTGCACCTAAATGAAATAGATTATAGGTTCAATGCCATTTCATCAGTAATATGATACTTATGATTAAATATGATATTAATACACTCTATTGGAACTTATGCATTTACTCTAGCAGCAATTTTCTCCCATGCAAATTATCTCTTTTGCAGCAGCCACTGTGTTGCTTTTTTAACGAAATACATGTTCAAACTTGCTGTATGTGCGCAGGAGTATTTCTGCCGACCAGACGTTTGTGGTTGTTACTGTCGGTACACGATCCGTGCTGCCTGCACGGTCCGTTCGGCGCATGCGCAGATGATAATGCTGTTTTACCGAGGATACGACACTGCACGATCTGTTCCACACTAGCCTCCACCGGGAAGCTAACGTTTTTTAGCTAACAGCTAATTTGGCTAACCGCTAGCTGACAGCTTGATTCAGTCTAAAATAACGTTAAGTCAAACTTAATGGGAAAAGCAGGCTACAGCTAAGTTAAGACTTTACAGTAATAACAATAAAGACAAGTATTGAGTGATTGTATTTTAAATGAGCACATCTGCCCATCCTCTGAGGTCCGCAATCTTGGTGTAATCCTGGACTCCACCCTCTCTTTCCATACACATCAAATCCATCACCAAAACAGCCTCCAGTCTCCGGCCATCACTCTCTGACTCCGTGGCAGAAACCCTCATTCATGCTTTCATAACCTCCCGTTTGGACTACTGCAATGGAGTCCTGTCTGGGGTCCCCAGCAAAACCCTAAGACTTGGCAGCATATCATCCCAACCCTCATCCACCTTCACTGGCTCCCAATTAGGTCCTGCATCACATATAAAATCCTCCTTCTCACCTACAAATCCCTCCACGCCCCTGGCCCCACAGTTCCTCTCCGACCTCCTCCATCCATACACCCGCGAGATCTGCGGTCCTCAGACGCTGGCCTTCTCTCCATTCCCCACACCAGACTCTGTACCTTTCGGAGACAGAGCCTTTAGTGTTGCAGCCCCATCCCTCTGGAACACACCTCTGCAGATATCCACAATGCTACATCCCTGGGCATTTAAAAAGAAAACTCCTGAAACACCACCTGTTTACCACAACCTACAACCTCCTTTAGCTGAGTTGTCCTTGGGTTTCATGAAAGGCGCTATTTCTATTTTTTATTTGTTGTTTATTTGAATAGGGACAGATACAAAAAAAACATAGATTATTACATAAAGAACAATCCGATGCCTGTAAAAAGTGCTATATAAATACAAGTTCTTTTTATTATCATTATACATGGCTCATTATCTCTGTCCATTATGTCTCTATTTATGTCTCTATAATCTAATTTCTTTCCCATGTGCACTGCCTCTAATGAACCTCTATACATTTTTGTAATTGGGTACATAGGCGTTGCTTTCTCAGTAAAGTGATGGCTACTGAAAGTTTGTGGCAACCCATTTAGTTGAGTTCAGAGCCGTTAGTGAGTGGAAGGCATGTGCTATAAACCAGAGCAATCTTGCAGTAAAGCCTTAATTATGCATTGGGGAAATCTGCCGCAAATTTAAAACCATGTTTCGTTAGAAGATTAAAAGTATAACAAAGACTTTGATCAGAGTTCATTTTCCCTGCATGCCACTGCTTCCATCATGTTTGTTAGTATACAGGGTAGCAAAGCTGCTCAGGCTGCAGCCCCTGTTATTCCATTAATTGAATTCCCTACTAGTCAAAGTCTGATGACACATATTTACATAGGGTGATGAGTATGCATGAGCTCTCTAAATAGTGTATGTCGTGAATGATTCAGAAGCAGGTATTTTTAGCAGTGCCACATGTTTTTCGCTGAGAAAGCGCCAGGGGAGGCTGGGCTCTAAAGTGTCACTGTGGTTGTTTTGGTGAGAGATGCACCTCTGGCAAAGTCCCACATCAGGGCTGTGTCCTTTAAATAGGACAGAAATGAGTAGAAATGAGGGCTTTTATCAACTCCAACAGGAACATCGCTTCTCTGTCTACCTGGAGGAATGTATGTTCTTTATCCAGCTGTCTGTTTCAGCCTGTGGATGGTTTCACTGACATCTGTGTTAATTGTTTGATTTCTTACTCTTCCTTGTGTCACTGTTTCCAATTTGAATAGCACACCATTTTAAATAATAACACACACACACACAGACACACACACACACACACACACACACACACACACACACACACACACGTGTACCGAGAAGTCTTGCTTTATTAGATAGATAGATAGATAGATAGATAGATAGATAGATAGATAGATAGATAGATAGATAGATAGATAGATAGATAGATAGATTATGCACTTGGCATGGGCCGGTTACCGGTTTCAAGGTATAAAAAGAAAAGAGTCGTCAAGGACAAAAAGTGCATTTTCCCTGCCAGTGTGCAGTGTGTTCAAAAATACATTGTGTTCAATGGGGAAAAAGTTGTTTTTTTACCCAGGCATTTCAAAATAATACATTTTAAAGCTGTAATAGCAATACCGCAATACCCTGAAACCGTGATATTTTTGCTGAAGGTTATCACACCGTCAGAATATCAAACCGGCCCATGCCTATTATGCACTTAATTTATCAAAGAGAAATGAATTATATGGGAAGAAGACAAAGGAAATAGAATTTATTAAGGCTATATGCAGTTTGAGCCTGCAGCTACACTCCATAGCTTAGGTAACCATTTTCCTGTATGCAAGGCGTATCTTAAATAGTCTGGTTTTTGCATTCTAATTGCCCTATTCCCTCTCAATTAAGGGGATTTTTGTCACTGTGGAGCAGTTGTCAGAGTGACAATATGGTAATATTTTGATGTGAAATGCACATGTGCTGGAGCGCCGGTGCTTGGCTCTGTCAGTTAAATGGGCTGGAATAGAGTACAGTCTGGGAGCATGTGACGCACTCAACCTGCAGGACTGTAATTTAGCCGCCCGCTCAGTGGCTCTGCCTCAATACCTCAAAGTGATTGAGTGCTTCCTCCATATGAGTGCAATGACCCACAAAGAAGGATCGCATGTTTTCAGTGTCTTGAAGCAATGTGTATCTACTAAAAGAGTGACGGCCTTATTCAAATGACAATAATTTTTACAGGGTGTGTTAGGTAATTGCATAGATCACAGATGATAATGATAATAATCCTACCCAGATCAGCCTTGTTTTCCACAAGCATCCAAAGACACATTTTGTCACCTATGGGATGCTGTAAGCTCTATGTTTTTCTTTGCTGGCTCAGTGTTACCAGTCTTTCGTACCAAATGCACAAGTGCACGTCATTTGCATGAGTTAGCGTAGGATGAAGTGAATTATATTACTCATCCTACAAAGCAGCTAGGATACAGCTGACTATTATGGAATGGAAATTCAATTCAATTCAATTTTATTTATAGTATCAAATCATAACAAGAGTTATCTCGAGACACTTTACAAATAGAGTAGGTCTAGACCACACTCTATAATTCGAATCGGAAACAATCACACTATACATTTTCTAACCTGGCATTTCAATATTTTCTACCAAGCTTTAGCTTTTCAAGCCCAAAAAAAGCAATTTAAAAACCTGTGACATCACCACAATGTAAAGTCTATGGGCCGAGTGTGAACTCTCGGGCGGGGCCAGCAGGAAAATCACTACTGAGCATATTCAGTGGGTATTGCATAATCTCTACCGGTGGCAATATTTCTTTTCCTAGGACGGCGAAGGCATGACCCACCCTACTCCGGTTCTGATTGGCTTACCCTTTACCCTAACCCATCTCACTTCTCATACCTGAACCTAACCAATCCAACCAACGAAGGTAGCAAGTACTAGCCAGTTAAAGGCAGAGTAGGACGGGCCATGCCTTCACAATCCTAGGAAAATTGATATAAATATGCCTACCGGAGGACACATTTCTAACGTTGCACAGTACTGTATATAGGCTACCGTCATATCGCTCAACACTATCTCCTGCTCACAGCCTTTAGATGTAAAAAATTAATCAGTGCTGAGATGGGCCACTTTATTGCCATCTTCAATAAGGTAAAATTAAACCTTCCACTTACTTACTTAACCCTAACCCTTAAACTTGACTTCATGAATCCCACAACTTCATTTCTTCTGTCTGCCATTTATCCAGTATCTCTGAAATATGTAGGACAAAAACAACAGTTATTCCAATCCCATCCACATGGGAGCATGTAATAAGATACATCTTTTGTTATTATTCCAAGAGTGTTTTTTTTTAATCAGGTATAGAAAGAAACCTGCTTAACATTGCGTAGTGGAAGTATTGTAATTAATCCATGAATCTTTGTGTTGATGCAGGAGTGTCAAACGTGACTTTGGAATTGTCGTCCTTGTTGAACAAATGTGCTCGTTCTCAAGCAGCTAATCTATATCAAACTAATCCATTTTTCCTAACCCTGCTGTTGAGAGCCATCCCCTTTAAACAACATTAGAGAGACATTGATTTAGCCATTTGTAACGCTCTATATAACGTTAGTTGGTTTCGAGTACATTTTGGTGTGTCTTTGAAATGACAGGATGACACTGTCCATGGGGACTTAAGGACAGTTACAATGGATTTTAGGTAATTTTCCAGGAATTACAACAGATGTGAAATATTTATTTAAATTTAGTTTAGATAGAACAAGTTGTTCTGAGAAGGACCGAGCCCTTGTACATGGGGCGCACGCCCCACCAGGTGAGCCATCCAGGCACCCCCTGCAGCTTTAGTGCAAAGTTTATTTCCACTAAAATTAGTGTGTACATGCAGAGAATAAAAAACTAAAAATAAGCGGTAGACTCATTTCCCATTGCCAGTAGACGAGTATGCCTTTCTGGTGCGTCATGTTCTGCTTCACGGAAAAGATGGTTAGTGAACACTTGAAAGCAGAATGGAGACTAGTACAAATGTTACGGTGTCTACTTCTTTTTTGTATCTGTTACTTATTTATTCTCTCTTTCAAACTCGGTGCCACATAATTTGGAACGATGTTCAAGCGTGTCATGTTTCCATCACTGCCGATCAATTCTGGAGCCAATAAACACCTTTGACTAGTGGCCGGGTTGGCTCAGTGGGTAGAGCTGGTGTACACGTACTGCAAGATTTATGTTTTGATGCAGAGATGCAGGGTTCGAGTCCGACCTGTGACGATTTCCTGCATGTCTTGCCCCTCTTTCTCCTAGCTGCCCTATCTAATTAAAGGCGGAAAAGCCCCAAAACTAATCTTTAAAAAACAATAATACCCATGAGTCATTTGTCCCGGGAATGAGTGCCTATTGTAACCTTTCCCACTGAAGACATAAGCCGGAAATGATGAACATACAGTATATATGAATAAATAATGTAAAAAGAGTGACATAAAAATTTTAAGATAAGTGTTGAAACAAAAAGCCTATTACGATATTTCTTTATGTGAAGATATTTGTCATCATTCTTCACCTGTTCATTATCGACCAGATCCCGTGTGTTTGTGTGTACCTGTTCAGTGGGGACTGGCTAACTGAATCTGTCTGGCTCTAATTCACACCCTGGCAGGAAGGCTTCTCAATCTTGCAGTCTGATTGAACGCCTTTTACCACTGCTGGCAGGCTACTTCTCTGTCTCTCTCTCACTCACACACACACACACACACACACACACACACACACACACACACACACACACACACACACACACACAGACAGAAAGACAGACAGACAGACAGACAGACACACACACACACACAATCAGTGGCAGACTTTTAAAGGCAGGTGGCATAACAGTGGAAGTGTGAAAGAATTTCTGGTGAGAGTGGGGGGGGAGTGATACAGGGAAGGAAGAAAGGTTAGAGAGTGGAGGGAACTAAAGAGAAGAATAGTGAAGAATGACATAGGGAAAGAATGGAGAGAAAAGGAGAAGAAAAACACTGACAGAAAAAGGTAAGGAGAGAGGGAAGAGTGGAGTATAGGAGTGGGGATAGGAGCAGGGGCGTCGGACTGGGGGGAAAAAGGGGACTGAGTACCACATGAGGGCCCAAAAAGATGCTAGAATGAATAGCTGTGGATGCGGGGAGGGGCCCATAGAAAATGCCTTTCTACAGGGCCCAGAATTTTGTGCTACGCCCCTGGATAGGAGAGACTGTCTTTCCCTGAGAAACGGCCACCTACGTCGTTTGTTCAAGCAGCAATTACGATATTTATTCATATATATGTTTATAGTGGTGGCGCACTCTAGCGGCTGTAGTAGTTACGACAGGAGCAAAGCAAGAAATAAGGTGACAGTATAAATTCCACATAGGGAGGGGACGGGCTGAGGTGGTGGATGAGTCAAACAAACACAGGACTTCCCCCCAGGAGATCAGGGTTCAAGTTCCGTAAGTAAACGGCAAGTTATTTTGTACGTTATGGAACTATGTCACTTTCTGCGTCACGTGCATAACAGAAGTGAAGTAATGTTACAAATGTCCATGATTTTAACCCAAACAATGGTCTTTCCCTAAACTTAACTTAGTAGTTTTGGTGCCTAAACCTAACCAAACTGCGACCGTTTCACAACATTGACGTGTTTAACACAACCATACGTTCTTTTTACGTTATGAGAGACATGTAATGCTCCTATTGGTCGCTTTAGAGGGTAGGAATAAACAACCTATATTGTCGTATGGTTTGAAGGACTTTGAAGAGTTTGAAGGGAAGACAGAGAGGTAAAAGAAAGAGAGGAATTTTACTAAAAGAGGTAAAGGAAAAGTAGGGGATATGACCGAGCCCGATCTGCCGGCAATTTGATTTCTCCCTGCAGCACAGGCTGGAAACCTGTACGTTTATCTATCCTGCCACCATCCAGCAACCCGTTGATGCCGCTGTTACTGCTACGTCCCCCGGATCGTTGCTCTGATTGGTTGAAGGACTATCCAATTGCGTACAGAGTCATTTGAACTATGCCTGTTGACCTCTTGTGCAGTAGAAAAAGCAGAGCAGACTTCCCAGACTAATGTTTAAATCTTAAAAGATTGAGCTTGGTCTGGTGAGAGCCAGACTAGGAGATGGGGAAGATAGGTATAAAAAGGGAGAGAGGACTAGGGATGTAACGGTATGAAAATTTAACCTCACGGTTATAGTGACCAAAATTATCACGGTTTTTGTTATTGTCGCGGTATTTTTAAAAGTGTGTTCAATATGTTCAGAAAGCACTATATAGGCCTACACAAGCTGAAATAGTTTCAAAAAGTGTAACAGTGTTTATTATATTACAAAAATATAGTCAATAGGCTGATAAACGTCCTGAGCGCTGTCATCTCCCCCTTCCGCCATGATTCCAACTTCAATAAACGAACGTTGGAGGCTACGCAAGTGCGCCTGCGCGGTAACTTCAGGCGCAAAAAATAATGATATTTTAAATGAAAACGGTAATTGGTATCGTCAACATTTTTATCGTGGTTTACCGTTACACCGGTAATCGTTACATCCCTAGAGAGGACCACATAGGAGTAAAAGTTCAAAGAGCAACAGATAAAGGATGTAAGGGGCATTCAAGGCAGCACTGCTCACCTTTACCACCTGAGTCTATCCCTCCCATTTCTCCACAAATCATATCCCTCGCATCTATCTTCCCTTCCTTTATCCCTCTGTCACCGTGTTTTCTTCTCTTTCCTCCTCTTTTCTGTCTTATATTTTTCTCTCCTTTCCTTTTATCCCCCAGCTGATAATTTCTCTATCCTTTTCCCTCCTTCTCTTTCACCCTCCTCTGGCCCGTCTGTATGACCCATTTCCTTGGCCCTGGCCCTATTAATCACAGTGTTGTGGGCTTGGCCGGCCTGCCTCACTGCCTGGCTGCCCTTCCTCATCATAGCAGGTAATTGAATCAGAGAGGGCTCAAGGTCCTACCAATAAGCAGCCATTGATTGGGATGTCATTTACCCTGCTTACGTATGACTTGGTTGCTTTTCAGACTTGGCCGCCACGGTTGGTTATGGTGTGGTGGATGTCTAATAATACAGATCTATCTATATTTACCAGAGACAATATCTGTCTGACACGGAAAGGTGCTTTACAGCTCTACAGTTAATGGGTGGGGTGCATTATGAAACAGGGTTGATCATTTGTACCTTCATAGAAGTACATTACTCTAATTACACCTGCATTGAAGTACAATTATGTACCCCATGTGACCAAAACTTAGCTTTTCTCCGATCACTGTGCTACCTTAAAGCTTTAGTGCGTAACGTTTTTATATTAATGAACATCCGAGTTATTAATGAGTTGCTACAAAGCTGATTAAGACTATCAGCTCCACACAACTCTCTCTGGATTTCTCAGTAGGACTACGTTCAGAAGATTGTGGCGTCCGGCGACTTTCACACGCAGAAACTGGAGTGAAGATAATGACCTCTTCTGAAGAGTCCGTCATGTTTTTTTAATCCTCCGTGTCCTCCTTGGCTACTAGCAACTGTGTGGAGGAGGGGGGGCAGTGCGCGGTCACTTGAGGCTTGTATCATGTGGACGTGCCGACAGTTTTGTTGTCATTACTTAGAATTCCTCATGGGGGAGACAGAAACTACGCACTATAGCTTTAACTGACTTATAAGAAAAAAGCATTGTTCCAGTTTCTAGTTTTCAGTTTTACTTTCCGTGAACATCAATTGGAGCAGGAAGAGGTGTCAGGAAACAGCTAATAAAGGTGCGCCAGCTGATTGCGTCGATAAGACTATAAGATAAGATGCTAGGGCTGTAACGGTTCATGTATTCGAGCAGGTACTGGGGTACACGGTCCAGTGCACGTAGCCACACACAAAATGCAGGGTATGTAGATTGATGCACGTAATGCAGAAACCAAAGTTCACAAGCGGGAGTTCCGCCTGGGAACTTTTGCTGTATGCCATTAGCAACATGTGCTGATATTGTCCCTGTGAATGTACTTCTTAGTAAAACATAGTTCTAGTGCATCTAAGTATGTCAATTGAAATTTCTCAGGTCTCAAATGTATCTGCTTCAGATACACCCGATTTGATGTCTTACGCTATCAATTTTGCTTGTTACCCCACCAGGGACATAGTCACATCCAGATCAGGTTAGTGAGGCAGTCAGGGACCCACCTCGGACCAATCCATCAAAGGGCGTAGAGTTGTAGGGGCGGGGTGAGGGAATGGGCTCATCTCAGGAGGCAGTGGAGTGAACCAGGGAAGGCACCGCGGTGCTCTGTCACTGACACACACATGCAGCCTGTGTCGTTCCTCCCCGCGGTGCAGCCGGAAGCGAGTTTCCATTATTTTGTACGATGCATTCTCACTGAGTGTCTACTGTGAAAGCACTTGCACTGTATTGAAGCAGTTTGCGTGTATGAACCTGCTGATGGCTCCACCAGTCTGAAGTAATGTAACCCTAGCCTGTCGTCAGAGATGCTAATCAGATTGAACAGCTTCAACATGTAATGATTCATCTATGTTAAAGTATTGAATATTAATCCAGTTTTTATTTTTTATTTTATTACCTGAAATAATTTGAATATGAAAAACACACATGCACAAGCACAAATACATACACGTACATGTACACACATAGCCTGGCTCCGCCCTCCTACGTACTTCCGCTCAATTTTCATTTCCCTTCAGTACTCCGCTGGGTATGCGGTATATTCTTGGGTTTTCTCCGGCCAAATATTTGGCGGTCCAATCAGCAAACAGAGGGAGTGGCTGAGATTGAGAACGAATATCCAGAAGTTAAAGCCCGAGCAAGAATACTATTTCGATTTGTGTTGGTGGCCATGATGTCGTGGCCCTCCTCCCCATGGGGTTCGGGAACAGTTTGATTTTCCAGCTCGCTCCGTTAGTGGTGAAGGAGTTGGCTAAGGCTAACGCTAGCGATGCTAATGCTAAATATAAGCCGATAGTTTTTGTCGGTCTCCCCTCTTGTTGCACATGCGCATGACATACGTCACGACCAACCATTAGCGATTGGTTCTGGCAGATCCAGAGTGGCTCTGGGCAGATCCAATAGTTTTAAACTTCAACAGAGTACCGCCTTCAAGGAAGTTAACACTTGGACAAATGAAATGTACCAGAGTCTGGTAGGACCAGGCTAATGGACCAGAGTCTGGTAGGACCAGGCTAATGGACCAGAGTCTGCAGGAGCAGGCTAATGTACCAGAGTCTGGTAGGACCAGGCTACACTGAAAAAATTCAATCATTGACTTTAATTAAATTTATTAAGGCAACCGGTTCCACGTATTTTTATTCGGTTAGTTAAAAGCAAAAATATTAAGGTCAGTTAATTCAACTAACTTATGTTACAGTAACACAATGATTGTAAATTCAGCTAATTAAAATGTTTTACTTCTGATCAACAAGACATATTTAAGCTTAACCAAATTAAGTCAATTATGTTATATTAACCTAAATAATATATGTACAGGCTACATATTTTACATTTGTCAATTCAGCATATATCTCATTTGTAGTCATTAAATAATCAATTTAAGTTCAGTTAATGATAACTTTAGGTTTTCATCTAATATAAGTTTCACTATTTACTTTGACATAATTAAAGTTTGTCAACAGGTTCCACACAAATGAATTTGGTACACCCAACATAGTTTTCTTATTTCCTTTATTCATCAACACAGCAGTGATTCAGTAACATTTTGGTGCCATTCTATAAACTAACATTTCAATGCATGTACACATTTGTAACACATGGAATTACAGCTGCAAATATTAGTCGATCGATTGACAGCAAATATATAAATAATTCACACTTTAATAAATAACTCACTTTTTATGGTTTAATAAATAATACTTTTTACAGTTTTCAAATTTGTTTACAAAATAATAGTCTCTCCATCTAACAGCCTTAACATCTAAAATAAAGTTTTCAGTGGCAACACTTTAACAAACATCTACTCTAAAGTAGGATTTCTTTAACGATGGTTAAGATGGTCTGATGATTGAACTTCCTTGCAGTTGTTTTTGATGCAGCTTAGTGTTAAAACATCCACAAAATAGCCATAGTTATATATCAACCGTTTTTGCGCAGCATGGTCTCTCAATTCTACATCACTTCTCTAGTAGTGCCACTCAACTACCACTTTTCATGTATGATAAGTTTTTCAAAAGTTTGCAAAGAAATTGGTTGTTTTCCTCAAGTGTAGTTTCTCTGCTCTATTTTCAAACAGATAATTTTTTTCAGTTTCGGCCCAAAATATTTCTCCTGTTCGATGAAACATTCAGCATCCAAATCAGTGATTGTCTCATTTGTACAGTTAGTTAATGAGCAGCTGTACCTTGGTTGAGTCTGCAAGCATCCATTTGAAGGAAGAACTTTTGAAGTACTTCAAAGAAGGCTTTCAGTCTGTTAGGATAACTCAGGGCACATGCAGAGGCAAAGTCTCTCAAGTCGTGCAGAACTTCAACACCCTGAATCACAATACCAACATCGGCTGGAGGAGTGGCGGTATCACCTCCCTTAACATCGATGCTGTAGATACCAAAGGTGACTTCTCAAGCTCCCTCGGCTTCCTTTACACAGAAGAAACAGCAAGGAGAAAAACAATTATATTAGAAAATGTTTTACCTACGCAATTTTCATAACACTCACTAATAGGTAAACCGGCCTCAATTGTTTGAGTGATCAGTGCTGTATGTTGAGAAGCAAACTTCTGTTTCTCATTCCAAATATCAATACATTTGATCCCTAAACACAGCTACATTGACTGATCTGTGTTTATATTCAGAGGTGGCTGCAAATAAAACAATAAAAAATTTGAAAGAAGCACAAGAGGCAACAATCAAAAGCCAACTTCATAGCCTACTCTTAAGGGTGCATTCACAGATACTGTCTAGTCAGTCAGATTCACTAGTCAACATCAACTTATAATTCCATAATATTTTCTACCAACAGCAAAACATACCTGTGTCATTGGGGCCATAATGATCCTGATTTTCCTCCCTGCAGAGCCTCCTTTGTTCTTCAACACTTTCATGAGCTGCTCAGTGCGTTGGTCAAGTTGTGTAAGGAACTTTGAGAGAAGGGGAGTAGTAGTAGTAAGACAAAGTCTGCATCCATCTGAAAACATGTCCACAAACACAAATTATATTAATGGTACCTACTAAAACAGTCAACATTCATTATTTTAGTAGTACCTCATAAAAAGGTTTTTCTATTTTCTGCCATAACGTACCACATGAAAGCTCCGCAGTCCAGCTATAACATCAATACAGAGGGAGTTGACAAAGGCTATCCCAGCCAGGACCTGAAATTCAACAGATTAACAGAAGCCATCAACTACTGAAATGCATTACTTGCATTTAAGAGAGCTCTATACCTTAAAATAAAAAAGATAATGAAGCTGTCATCTAATAGATGTTCCTAAAAATATACAAAAGCCGATTTGCAGTAACTAGGTAGCTAGTTACGATCTTACCTTTTTTTGAGTAGGTCTTATCCAGACAGGAACACAAATCATCATCGAAGCAATTTTTCCAGGATCTGAAATTTTGCAACATAATGATTACTAAAAGAGACAAATAAACCTATAAAGATGTTAACAGATCAATTATTGGGGCACATTTTACATGGTTCTTAAAGCAACACTATGCAACTTTTAGCTGCAGCTGTAGTTCTAATGAGACAACCAGTAGGGGCACCGAAGTGGAGGGTAGCGTGAGATGTAGTTTCAATGAAACAACCAGCAGGGGGAGTCGAGGTTAGCGCGAGCTGTAGTTCTAATGAGACAACCAGTAGGGGGAGTGGAGGTTAGCGCGAGCTGTAGTTCTAATGAGACAACCAGTAGGGGGAGTGGAGAGTAGCGCGAGCTGTAGTTCTAATGACAACCAGTGGGGAGTGGGGGGTAGCCGAGCTGTAGTTCTAATGAGACAACCAGTAGGGGGAGTGGAGAGTAGCGCGAGCTGTAGTTCTAATGAGACAACCAGTAGGGGGAGTGGAGGGTAGCGCGAGCTGTAGTTCTAATGAGACAACCAGTAGGGGGAGTGGAGGGTAGCGCGAGCTGTAGTTACATAGTGTTGCTGAGCTACAATATGACAAAAATGTCCTCAAAGCTTGTTTTTACATCATTCCTTAGCATGACTTTCACACACTCAACCTGATTAAAACACAATGAAAAAATAACTAATGATTTGGCTGAGGGGGGGGTGAGTCCTGCCCAACTGCTTTGAAATTAAACATGAGTAACATGCAGTGTTGCAGCTAACCATACCTCAGGTCCACAAATGGGCACCTTTTCTATTGTTTATCTGTATTAGCTAAGTGCAGAAATGGGTCATACATATATAGTCTATGGTCATACAGCTAACATTAGCTAGCTAGCTAAGTTTTATAGCAAACCTGTCGAAGACCCACCTGCTTTTACAGCAGTTTGCATCACAAACAAAAGTACTATCATGCTCAACATAAAAATATTACAAAACAGGTTTGAGTGAAAGAAAATGTCCTCCTACCTTTTCCATATCAGATACCAAACACCAACTGGAACTTTTTTCCTGACAGAATTACCGAAATTAACCGAAGGAGGGTCAGGCGTGGTCCGGTCAGGAATTCAAAACTAAACGCATGCGCAGTCTGAAGCATCTCAGTCTTCTTCTCCTGTTTTGGTTTAAATGGTAGCTGGTGTTTTATACTGCCGTCTTCAGGATGTAAAAAGTATTGCAATGCTAATTCACTTAAATTAAATGTTTTGGAATTTATCAACACATTCATATTTTTTACAGGTAACAATAGACACAATTACATTGACTTTATTTGAAATTAACATTTTAACCTAACAAATACATTTATTTTAAGTAAACTGAACATTAAACAACTATTTAAAGTGCACAACCCCCCTGATTCAGTTTTTTGAGTGTAATGGACCAGAGTCTGGTAGGACCAGGCTACACACATGCATTGACATTCTAAATCACTCATAAGGTCAACACAAACACTGACTAGGAAATCAATAAACTGACAATCTGTCACAGCTCTCTCTCTCTCTCTCTCTCTCTCTCTCTCTCTCTCTCTCTCTCTCTCTCACACACATACACACACACACACACACACACACACACACCAATTTGATTACCTGCAGTAGTATCAGTACAGTAGGTTCTCTTGAGACTACAAAGCCTCTCCAGAGGCTCGGTGGCTGCCAGGAAATGAAAACAGAGGCTGCCATCCAGTCATTATCCGTGACCCTGGTCCAAACCTTGAGCCCTGCAGAAATATCATGGTAAATACCAGCAGAGCAGTGCTGCTACAAAACATGCTTCAATACTGCAGCAGCCCAATATAGAATCTTTCTAATGCACCCATAGAGATCATACAAATATTTTACATCCACATAGTGTATGTACACAGCTTAACACAGTCCCATTCCTGGATGCACACGGAGCCAATTTAGCTTCTCTTCAGTCTTCACTAACTGTTCAATATTGAGTGATTGGGTGTAACATTGCAGATTTGTGTGTGTGACGAGAGAACCAAGGGAAAAACAGTTTTGAAAAACTCCTTTGAGGCACACCTTCTGTTGAGGTGCCTTTGAGCAAGACATTCTAAAGACTTATACTACAAATTATAAATACATTTGAATTGCTTTATGTGGAAAACACACTGAATTGTGATAAGTACTTATCGCACAGACACAATAGAGCACAGACAGAGCTGTCATATTTACTTGGGCGTGTGTGTGTGTGTTTTCTTAGTGTCTGTTCATTGGCTTGTGAGTTGACCATCTGCATGTGCAGCTTGGCATGAAGGTGCTCATGTTCTCAAGGTTTCTGGTTCATTTGTGTATTAACAAATTGCTCCTAGGACACACACACAAACACACACACACACACACACAAACACACACACACACACACACACACACACACACACACACACCACACACACACACACACAAACGTATATCAAGTTACTGTAATATACCCACAAACACACACATAAAGCAGGCCTCCCCATTATGACATGCCACAGTGAGAAATTACCTCCTATTGTAGCTTATTCAGGTTAGCGTATTTTTGTGTAGAAAACTGCTTAGCACACTACTTCACTAACTGGGTAACAGACCAATCCATGGAGAAAATATCGTCTGTGTGTGTGTGTGTGTGTGTGTGTGTGTGTGTGTGTGTGTGTGTGTGTGTGTGTGTGTGTGTGTGTGTGTGTGTGTGTGTGTGTGTGTGTGTGTGTGTGTGTGTAAAATGGTAGCAGTACCTGGCCAGTTCAGTGAGAGCAGATCTGTGTGTTCACTAAAGCTGGAGGTTGTTCAGTACGCTAACGCAATGTGTCGGCATCATAGCGGCGTGTCATGTCATGTCTCTCCTGTCATGTGCTGCTGCAGAGCATCATGGGAGCAGGGAATCTGTCCAGAGATTGTCGTCAACCCACCTGCTGAGACTGACTCATTTTCCAAAAGTTAAACTCCACGGGAGACTCTCCTTTGTTCCCTGTGCTCTCATTTACTCCCTTTCTCTCTGCATCGTTCCCACTTGATCTGTCTCCCTTGTTTTCTCTCTCGATTTATCTCTTTCTCTATTTTTATTTTTTTATTGCTCTGTTTTTGCCTCTCAGTTTTTCTCTTTGTGTTTTTGTCTCATTCACTCTGTCTCTCGATTCGCACTCAGCACCTGTCCCTTTCTTCCATATATTTTTAGTGCTGTGGACCTCCACAGGCTGGAATAATAATCAGAAATGGATTTATTGCTAAGGAGGTTTTCACATACAAGGAATTTGCAATAACAATAAACATAGTAGGAAAAATTAAAGATGAAAGTAGTGAGTACAAACAGTCAAGAAGCATGAGAAAGAAAACTATAAAATGAATGAAAAAAACTGTACAGTATATCTGTTTTAAAAGGGAACAGTTTTATGCAGGAATGTTATAGTGTAATGTAATGAAACCAAAAGCAGTCCTGAGCCAGGAGAAGAAAGCTGTTTTTTTTTGTCAGGGATTTATGTAGAATGTAAGGAGAGAAGACTGAGGCCAAGCAGACAAGAGGGCTGAGTTTTGGAATGGAACAAAGCCATGCGGGCCGAAGGCTACAGTTGAGCTCGAGGACATGTCTCCATGGTAATCTCAGGACATTGAGGTTGTAGCTCAATGCTGCCCCGCTGTCTACCAACAGGAGTTTGTGATTACTACATCAGCTAAGTCACCTCTGCTTTAAAAAGTGTTGTGCTGAAGCCAAAATAGCAAAACTGTTTTAGTCAACAGTGTGTACTACCCTATATTCTGTCATGACATACCTGTATGTGCACACAATTTGTGTCATATACAAGTTACACCACATTAGGTTCATTAAATAAAAAAATAAAAAGCATCTACAGACTACACTTTTTTTTCCAGTGTCCATCTTTTCGCTTCTGTTCATTCACTAAGGCAACATGCAGTGTAAGAGGAAAAATATAGCAATATAGACAGAGATGGACTGCAAAAATAAGTTTTTGGTGCTCAAATACAATAATACTAATATTATGTATCGCGTTTCTCCCTGCTTCTTTTCAACAGACTAGTCATCATCACGCTGGAGAGACTGCATCTTAGTTGGGTTTTAACAAACAACAAAAAAATTGAAAAAGATTGAATTATTGAATGAAATAACAAGAAAACATATGACATGTAGTAGCAACAACAAAGAACATCCCCCAAACAGCTAGTAGAGACTTGGGCGTGTTGGGCGCACGCGGCTTCTCCTGCAGCCTGTCGAGGTGGAGACATAATGGTGCGTTCTGGGATTCTTGCTTGCAGCAAACTATGTTAACTATGTGTATGTCTGTGTATGTGCATGTACCTAGATCTCTGTCGGTAATCCCTCACAATTTAATAGTGTCACAAATGCTATAAGTTAACAGAGACAGAAAAATCAGGACACAGTGACAGACACAGTGGCTTTGGGCAACAAGGTGAGAAAGAGAGTGAAAACAAATTGTTACATTACAGCATATTGTAGTTAAAGTATGTTAGCTTCTTTGTTTAACCCAGAGGTGATATGTCCTCTGTCATGTCTAAAGGCCATCCATTGTTTCTGTTAGCCCTCTGGACCCTCATTAGCTCCGTCAACACCTAAGACGTCCTGTGGTATTAACAGTAATGAACCGCTCTTCAGCTTGTTGGATGTTTGTTCGTATGCTGCTTTTGTGTGTATGCATGCACACAGTGAAAGAGAAAACAATCTCAGTATAAAATGTGTGTTGTAGGACTGTATCTGCGTGAGAGTGTACGTTTACGTGTGTGTGTGTGTGTGTGTGTGTCTGTGTGTGCGTATGTGTGTATATGTGTAAACCATTGGGAGCTGTTGTCACAGCTGTCACAGCCCAGGTTTGTTGGAGCTGTCAGCTACTTTCTGTTGTCTTTCTCTACCTTATTCCAATACCCCCATATCCACTGGGAATAACTGAGCGAATGTCTATTGGAATAAATGTGCAGTATACTTCATTTCTTTATGTCCCTGTACTTTGATTTCACCTTATTTTCATAGTTAAGAGAAGAATACAAAAAGAATACAGCCCTCTGTTGCTTTAAAATATTTATATCACCCTAAATTCAAATGAAACCATATGAAACCTTTTATACTCTTGTATTTCAGTTGACATTCTGCTTGACCTCACACTCAGGGCCAGATGTACTAACGCTTTTGCGCTGACTTCAGACATATTTGTTTCGCAACGTGCGCGTAAAAGCATGGCGAGGTAAGTACAAACAGGCCGCACTGAGGTAAAAGTCGCGGGAACTGAAAATGGCAAATTGCGCCTTTACGTGTCATGCATATGCATTCATGGGAGGGTGAAGGGGAAAGTGGGAGTTTCCCATAAAGAGATGGGAGGGGAAGCGTAAAGTGCGGCTAATTATGTATTCCGCGGTATGTAAAAAACCACAGCCGGCGGCCTCTATTTTCGCATATTGCTTAAGGCAGGTGTAAACCAGGAAGCGGGTTTCCTGGCATACGCCTCCTGGTGAAATGGCGGCAGTAATCCGAGCAAGACGAAGACGTAGGCCAAGGAGACGAGCTGAAAAGATTTTTGCAACGAGGATCACACTTTTTCAGTTGAGTGAACATGAAATTATGAAGCGTTACAGATTAAGCAGCCATGCAATATTACAGTTACTGGAAGAAATCAAAGATGACATTGAATCTCCGACTCAGCGTTCACATTTTAGCTTTTAGAACAAAACTAAAGTGCATACTTGGCTCTAAGGACAGAAGAAGAAGAAGAAGAAGAAGAAGAAGAAGAAGAAGAAGAGAACATACTTTATTAATCGCCAAGGTAAAATTTAATAAAATGTTGACTCTGTTCTTATACACATTACACACGCAGGCCTGACATACACACACATGCAAACATGACCTATACACATGCATTACATGGAGAGATGTCAGAGCGAGGGAGGAGGCATGGTCAAGCGCCCAGAGCAGTTGGGGGTTCCGTGCCTTGCTCATGGCACCTCGGTAGGCAAATTCTCAAATGACTCCAATAGTAGAATTGCTACATTAGAAGGATGGTTTAAGTAGAGCACTTGTATTAGCTTCATAGTTAAGTCATTAAAATGTTTTATTTGTTTTTGTTTGTGCTAAAGAATGTATTCATCGATCTTTATACTTCTCGTCAGTACTTCAAAGAGAGTAACAAGCTATGAGCGTCCCATAAGACTGCTGACAACCCCCCTTGTTGACTCCGTCATGGCACAGGGCCCTTCCAGGGAAAGAGCAGAGAATGTGATGAGCAATGTCACATCCATTAGCACTTTTTTGCTCGCTTTGAAATGCTTTACACATCATTCCAAAGAACGTCAAATCTGACTCCACAGAAGGCGACTGTGTGCGATTTGGCACGAGTTGGCACTTTTTCAGTCTCCCATCATCACTTTGTGTTAGGGAAATGTGTGAACAATGACACAAGTAAAGACACACATGCTATTCAATTTTATCTATACCACATACAACCTCAAAAGCAACCCTGTCTCCCGGAAAATACATCTAGTCATTTTCAATAGGAAATACATTTTGAAAGAAGCGTAATGCTGCCTGAATTACGAATGTATCTGCCAAGTCACATTGAATTTATGCAAAAGATTTACTGATAATAATATATCATTTGGTTTTCCCTACAGTTTCCACTTGTAGCAACTAAAGCAGGATTAAGGTTTTGTATGGCACAGCATTTGGTTAAAGGACAATTCCGACGCAAAATGAACCTAAGGGTTAATAACAGGTGTGTACCCACTCGATCACTCTCTGGGACATGTTTTCATGCTAATCGAATGTGTTTGTAGCTTGAAAGAAGCTAGCGTGGACCGCTGATTAGCTTACAACGATAGTATTCAGGGCACAGGGAAAGTAAAAACAGATCGCTATTTATACCACTAAAAAGGCTCAAAATATCACCACACTTTTGTTCTTTCAAGCTACAAACACATTCGATTAGCATGAAAACATGTCACAGAGAGCGATTAAGTGGGTACACATCTGTTATTAACCCCTTGGTTCATTTTGTGCCGGATTTGTCCTTTAAGGTAAAACACAGATCCGTGTCTTGGTTACATATTGAAAATGTCAAATGGAACGGAAAGCTCGTAACAGGACGTGTCAAAATTGTTAACATTCAACCAAAACTGTGATCTTTTTCCTAACCTTAACTAAAGTGTTTTTGTTGTGTCTAAGTCCGACATTTTGTGTGCCCACCATAAACCCCTTCTGTGCAGTCCGGAACATAGCACTCTCTTCACTGGAAGAAACGTTGACACTGAACATGATCCCGGCAGCTTTGAAATATATATGGCAAAAGGAATTAATAGGATCATAAATTCTAGGAGAGAGGGTTGCACAAAAAGTCGCATTGCTAGTCTTTATTAAACCATCTTTTAGCACACTACATACACTGCAACATATACATGCTACTCTGTGTCACATTATGTGTTCAATGTATTTCCAAAACCCCTGTTGCTTTGACTGATTATGATAATTAGAGAGAAGATAAACTCCAAAATAAGATGCTCTGTGTCACATAACATACAAGAAACAAGCAGATGTCTTGTGAAATCCAACCTGCAGGCACACAATGTAAAAATGTAGGGCACAGGAGGTCTCTCTAGTCCATGTTTACAGTAACTGAAAATCAAAATGAATGCGGTTGGTAATGTGTTTACTCATGGGGACTTTGATGACTTTTTTCATATGCATTTATTTTAGGTATGCATTTACAGTAAACTGGCATTGGAAGTCCTGAATCTTCTTGAAAAATGAGTTGAGTGTCCTGAATAGAATGTGTCCCGGAGTCCAAGTGCTCTGAATCAAACGGCAGTGTAAACAAGAACAGAGCAATGAGACTCAGAGTACTTTGTTCCACTAGATTGGCTGTTAGGGGCAACACTTGAGCATCCTGTGGTATTTCTAAAAGACCACCAATTCACAGTTTAAAAGAGCAAATCCCTCACACCCTCAGCAGCTCTCTGCAGGAGTCTCTCTCTATTATTTCTCTCGCTCTTCTTTCTTTCTTATTCCCTTTCTCCTGCTCGCTCCCTCTGTTTGCCAGTCATCTTAAAAGGTCATCCCCACCTGGCGCGGCACGCAAAGTGAACTGTCAAATCCCATCTGTCGTGTGTGTGTGTGTGTGTGTGTGTGTGTGGTAAGGACATTTTGTAAAGATGAAAATAGATCAATAATCCAACTGGATTATTGCATATAAGTTCAAGTATGTGGTTTAACGTATTTTGGATCTACCATTTCAGAGTGGTTTGGTTTTTGTAGGTGTAATTGACATCTTTGTAATTATGATGAATTAAAGGCAAAAATGAATTCAAATTTTTTTTATTATATTTGCTAAGAAAACAGTTTTCACTTCTGTACTTCAACTTCCATCTGTATCTGTCCCCGAAGGGCAATTGGTTCTGCAGCATCAAGGGCGACATATCACAAACATGAACTAACAGACTCAATAAACAAGCATATTGGAACAGGGCCGCCCCATGTAAGGCCCGGGTTTGATTCCAAGCGGTAGCCCATTGCTGCATGTTGTCCCCTCTCTCAGAATCTCTACAACAACATAATCAGAGATCAACATAAACTACATCCTACAAGTCTGCCTTTCAAACTTGAGTATACTTGATGGACGCTTTTCTGTGAGTTTAGGAGGGCAATTGCTGCCTAAATATTTGATCAAAATTGTACAGTAATGACCAAAAATACTATTTATTCATATAATGGCATGGTAAGATATGTATTTCTAGAGTATGTATTTATTGTATGGGTAATAATGTATATGTAGTCATGGGCATGAGTGAGGTGTGTGGCTATATATATTTTATTTTTATTTTATGTCGTATTTTAATGCTGCAAATTTGAAGTTTCTTTGTGTAAATGTATGCAATGACTATGTAATAAGCAGGGTAATGTAGAGCGGGTGTGTCATTATTCCGAATGAAATCCCTTCAGGTTGATATAAGCACCCGCCGCACTCTGTTGGGGTTTAATTAGTCTCGCATTGCCAGACCTTTCTCCACAGCGCTGTGGAGTAAGGTCTCTTTTTTTCACAAATACATTCCAGGATAGGATAAAAAAAACTATCTGGGTTGTTTGCATTTCGTTAAACCAATCACAATCGTCTAGTGTGGCGCTAAACTCCGGACACAGCATCACTGGCTCTGCAAAATGGTCTCGGGAAGGAACTTGTTTTGGTGGAACATTTGTACTCCGCAAATGAAAACGCCACAGAAAATCTGAGTTAGCTGTTCACACAATACAGTAACGTCAGCTATGCAAATTAGCTAAACACATGGTTAGACACAGTTTGTTTATTGTCTCGCCGTGTGTATGTCGTCCACAGCAATCCCGGCAATCGGCCCCAAAACGTCCCAGTTAGAGAGGAAATGCCGAAAAAGTTATATTCTTCAAACCTTGCCATTTTCAGCGTGTAGCTTGCTAGGTCGAAGGTTGCTGTTATTTCACAAATCGGACAGAGTTTGAGAACGGCAGCACAGAGAGAATGGAAGGTGAGGGACATCCTGCGGAACATTTTCTCTCTCACACACACAGACACACACACACACACACACACACAGACACACACACGCGCTGCTGTTATAGTTTTATTTTCACAAATCCAAGTGCAGCACCTGACTGGGTTACTTTGATGAATAGGAGAGTGGGCATTAAATAGGGTTCCTTTATGCATCTGTGTGTAGTTGCAGGTGTGTGTGTGTGTGTGTGTGTGTGTGTGTGTGTGTGTGTGTGTGTGTGTGTGTGTGTGTGTGTGTGTGTGTGTTATTCATTCTTACACACAGACTCATTGTACTAATGAGCAAGTTGAGTCATCGTGTTTTCCGCCGCTGTAATGAAACATAGAGGTTAGGTAACGTAAATAGCTGGTAGTGAGATAGCCAGTAGCAATAATTTGTAGAGGTTGACGGTAAAATAATGAGTTGGATGAACCTGAGAGGAGGCGTTAAAGTGATGGTTCGGAGTAATTTCACCCTAGGGTCCTTTGCACCATGATCTCGAAGTAAAAATTTTCAGAAGCTCACTCTGGGAGTTATCAGCTGAATAGCTTAGGCGCGGGGTTATCGGATCTGGTAAGTCTCTTAACATTACCCCACTAATAAGCCCGAAATGATACCAAACGTCTACGTAGTACAAATAGGTTATGCACTTTCGTAAAAGATGGATTGTAAAATTTATAAGTACCCAGAAGTTTATGTAAATAACACTTGCCTGCTGGCTTCTGCTCTCTGCTGCAGCGCTGCTGTTACTACCGGGCAGTAAAGACGCTTAGGGACATCTACAAATTACTACACCGAAAAGAGATGCAACAAAAATATTTATTAATTTAATGATTAAATAAGGTAATGTCTCCAAACTTACCTCAATTATTACTTGTCTCCTGCAAGTTATACTACAGCACTTACTTTAAAAAATAAGTTAAATTAAAAATATTTTTGTTGCATCTCTTTCGGTGTTGTAATTTGTAGATGTCCGTAGCACTCGTCTTACAGCAGCAACAACAACAGCAGAGAGCAGAAGCCAGCAGGCAAGTGTTATTTACATAACCTTCTGGTGTACTTACAAACTTTCCAATCCATCGTTTTATGAGTGCATAACCTATATATACTAGTGTAGACCTTTGGTATCATTTCGGAAATTATTAGTGGGGTAATGTTAAGAGACACTTCGGATCCATTAGCCTCTGCGCTAAGCTATTCAGCGGCTAACGCTACTCTACGCTAACTCTCCCAATGTTAGACCCAGGTGAAAAAAGCTTCTGGGGGGGGTGTTTGGCTCGAGGTCATGGTGCAAAGGACCCTAGGGTGAAATTACTCCGAACCATCACTTTAAGGTTATACAGTTGGACTACATTATCAGAGCTGTCGGTTGGACAGTTTGTACCTGTGTAGTCTCCCTGTCTTGATGACAGTGTACACAAACACACCCTCCCTTGATGACAGATTGCTGCTCCCACCACTACTCTGTTTCTAAATATCACAGGTGGTGGCATTTATTAGAAAGGGTCTTGTGCTATTAAGCCTCTGACACACAATCCACCTGACACCTTTATATGCTGAGCAACAGATGCATATTGCACAGTTGCTTTGCTCCAGCCTTCAATACTCAGGGTATCCAACTAAATAAAAAAAAAAAAAAAAAAAAAAAAAAAAAAAAAAAAAAAAAAAATAATTTTTAACTTTTATTTTTTATTTTAAAATTTGTTTGAAACTGCCTCCTGCTCTTGTGATTTTTCCTGAAGCTTACAGGATTCAGGAAGTAAACAAATAATAAAGACAGGGGTCTTTGGGGAAGAAGTTTAGACCTATATATACAGACAGTTTTTAACGTGGAAACGCGATGGTCAATATGCGCCACATATTGAATAGAATAGAATGCCTTTATTGTCATTGCATATAACAACGACATTTCAATTGCACTTCCCCTGGTGGTGACACATAGTATGACAAGACAACATAGTAAAACATGAATTAAGACATAATAAAAAGAGATCTAAGCAATATGAACACAGTAATACATAAATAAGTAAATAAATTATAAGAATTGATAAGCAGCTAAAAGAAGACAGTCCATAAAGTGTAGTGCAGTCCATACGGGTCATGAGTTCAGGTGTTTTATGGCACTTGGATAAAAACTATTCAAAAGTCTGGAAGTGCGACTCTAGAAAGATCTAGGGCTGGGTATCGTTCAGAATCTTTCGATGCGGTGCCAATTTCGATACCTCAGTTTCGATACCGATTCCTAACAATACTTTTTTCGATACCATATGTTTTAAAATCCATTTCAACATCAACAAAAATACATTAAAACACAAAGCTTTTATTTCCACCTTAATTGTGAATCAAAACAGTTATCAAAATTAAAAAAATCTGGTAAAACTGCTCACTCAGAGTAACATTAATAAAAGTGCCTTGCCTTGCAAGCTCAGCCTGTCAGTCAGTCATCAGGGCAGAGAAACCACCGTTGTGGCTGCTTGTAAGAGGAAGTGGAACGTCAACAGCACCGCGACCGCTTTCGGCTCGCCATTAATATCACATCACAGCAAACGCTGTCTGCGTGAAGTTTTAAAAAACTGTAACCACACTTGAAACCAACCGTGACTCTCTGTGACTTCAACAAAACTGCAGACAGTTTACTCCGGCTTCGCACCTCTCCGTGTGTGTGTGTGTGTGTCGGTCGGAGCTCCGCTCTGTGTCAATATGCAGAGAGGACAGATAAGCTTGCGCTTACACGCTAAGACGCTTTTGGAACCGAAATTTGGCACCGAAAGATAAAGAATTTTTCGATACTCATAGGATTGGGATATTTTTTTCGATACCATAAAAGTATCGACGTTCGGTACCCAGCCCTAGAAAGATCTGTAACACCTTCCAGATGGCAGCAGAGTGAAGAGGTTGGGACCTGGGGGGGAACAGTCTTTAATTATGTTTTTTGACCGCTGCAGGCATCTGGTGTGATATACATTATGTCAGTGAGTGAGGGGAGCTGTGTGTGAATTATGTTTTGTGCTGATTTCCTAACTCTGTCTGGCGCCTTTTTGTCAGCAGTGGCGGCGCTAAACCACACCAGAATGTCGTGCGAGATGATACTTTGCACAGAACAGTTGTAAAAGCAGCTTTTGGGGGGGTTGATTTTGTTGAGTGACCTGAGTAAGTACAGCCGTGGTGTTGGTTGCCAAGGTGATGTCCTGTGAGATGTGTGTCCCCAGGAATTTGAAGTCCTTAACCCTCTCCGCAGTGTCCCCATTTATGTAGACCGGGGCAAGGTCAGTCCTCTTCCTGCGGAAGTCTACCACCACCTCTTTGGTCTTAGAGGTGTTGAGAGACAGGTTGTTGGTGGAGCACCAGGTGGAGAGTTTTGGGATTTCATCCCTGTAGGCAGACTCATCATTGTTGTGAATAAGTTCTACTACTGTGGTGTCATCCGCAAACTTGATAAAAAATATTGCTGTCATGAGCTGGGGTGCAGTCGTGAGTCGTGAGGTGTAGAGCAGGGGACTCAACACACAACCCTGGGGGGCCCCAGTGCTGAGTGTGAGGACAGAGGAAAGTTGGGAGCCCAGCCAACTGACAGGGGACGGTATGTCAGGAAGTCATGGATCCATCTGCAGATGTTAGTGCTGATGCCCAGGCCGTGTAGTTTGGACACCAGTCTTCCGGGGATGATGCAGTTGAATGCAGAGTCCACAAACAACAGTCTTGCGTAGGTGCCAGGATGTTCAAGGTGGGTCATCACACAGTGCAGGACTGTGTTGATGGCATCCGCGGTTGACCTGTTTGCTTTATAGTTAAACTGGTGCTGGTCCAGGGGGGAGGGAGGCTTTTATGTGATTTAGCAGCAGTCTTTCAAAGCACTTCATAACAGTGGAAGTGAGGGCCATTGGTCTATAGTCATTGAGGCTACTCACATCTGATTTTTTCGGGATTGGCACATTGGTGGCAGATTTGAGGCACTTGGGGATGGCGCAGGTAGACAGAGAGAGGTTGAAGATGGAGGTGAATACCTCAGCCAGCTGGTTGGCACAGTCCCTCAACACTCTCCCCGGGATCCCGTCAGGGCCGGCAGCCTTCCTGGGGTTCACGGCAAGAAATGCCATCCTGACCTCCTCTGTATTCAGGGAGAATGTCAGGGCATCTGTGGGCAAGAGTGTAATTGGTGTGGCTGATGTTGGCTTAGTCCTGGTCCCATTCGCCTCAAAGAGCGCAAAGAAATAGTTGAGCTCCGTGGCCAAATTGCTGCTGGTACTTGGGCTTGGGTCTTTTGAACCAACCCTGAGGTGTTGGATTCCCTGCCAGACACGCCGGGGATCCCCCTCGTTAAAGTGCCCTTCGATCTTCCTCCTGTAGGCCGCTTTTGCTTCCTTGATGCCTGTCTTTAAGTTGGATCTGGCGGTTCTGTATAGTTCCATGTCCCTGGACCTGAAGGCTTTATCACATTTGTTCAGCAGCAGCTTGACCTCCCTGTTCATCCATGGTTTGTTGTTTTGATAGCGTTGAATCTGTCTCTCAACAGTGACATTGTCAGTGCAGGTCTTAATGTAGTGCAGAACAGTGCAAGTGTAGCCCCAAAGACTCTGCTGTGAGAAAAGTGCCCAGTCAGTGCGCTCAAAACAGTCTTGCAGTTGTGGAATCGCAGTAGCAGGCCACAGTTTTGTTAGTTTCCCTGTGTGCACAGATCTCTTAATCACAGGTCTCTACGCTGGTGTGAGAAAGAGGGTCAGATGGTCAGACTGCCCTAGATGGGGGTGAGCGGAGACCTTGTATGCCCCACAGACGTTACTGTAAACATGGTCCAGAGTTTTATCACCTCTGGTTGGACATGTTACATGCTGGTGAAATTTGGGAAGGACAGTACGCAGGTTCGCATGATTAAAGTCCCCTGCCACAATAAAGATCCCATCTGGGTGGGCGGACTGGAGTTTATTCACACTAGTTTGCAAGATGTCCACAGCTACACTAGCATTAGCGCTGGGTGGAATGTAAACAGCTGTGATGAAAACAACCGTGAACTCAAGCGGCAAGTAGAAGGGTCGGCATCTCAGTGTGACAAACTCCAGGTCTTGTGAGCAGTGTCTTTCAGTCACTGTGGCGTCGGTGCTCCAGCTATTGTTAGAGTAAATACAGAGCCCCCCTCCTTTGCTCCTTCTGGAGTTGTTGGTTCTGTCGGCCCTGTGTACTGTACGGCCCGCTAGCATGATAGCTTCGTCCGGAATCCCAGTCTTTAGCATATCTGTTTGCCTTGATGGTCATCGCCAGCTCATCCATCTTGTTGCATAGCAATCTGGCGTTGGACACAAGAAGGCTGGGTAGTGCGGGCCCGTGTGGTGCCCTCCTTACCCGGACCCTAATCCCTGCTCTGCAACCCCACTTCTGTCATTGGTCTCTGTGCCGCCTCCTGCGTCTGCCTCCCGGGGTAATAATCCACTGGCTCCCCGCTGGTCATGTGATCTCCGGTGGGAGACATTCAAAGCTGTGAGTCTTGCTTAGAGCTGATTCACCATTCAGTGACCCAATCTTTAAAAGCTCCTGTCGATTGTATGTCCGGGTGTTTGTAGACACGGGAATAAACTGACTGAGAGGAGAAGAACAAAGTTTTTAAACCGGATGACAACTTCAGCAGGAGTTTCCTACAAGTTTGATGAACTGTTACAATAGATACAAGGTCAGTGCTAAAATGTCCAGAACTGCAGTTAATTACCGATAATAAATATACAAGTCCTACTGAAAGGGCAATATAGAGAGGAGGAGACAGTATGTTTTATGAGACTGCACTTTGCTTTTATTTCTCTGCTTTAGGTCAGTTAAGATGATCAACGATTCAGCAGGAGTGGTAATATGGTTAGGGGAAACAGGAATATACAAAAATATATTTGTGACATGAGCATTTTTTAGGCATTACTGTAATACTAGGTGCCTCACTCTAGGAAGGATGACTCACACAAAAGTATATATTTTATGCACCACCTTATGTGATAAGTAAGTGGACAATTTTTATGACAAATGTGTGTCAGTCGACTGACAATTTACACAAAATTAAAGAAGCGTTTATTGGTGTTTTAAGCCCCCCAATGCACTAGGATTAGGCAATGGTTATGGTTATGGTTAGATTTAGGGTTAAGGTTAGGGTTAGGTGCCTTGAAGTCAACGGTCGCAGTGCTACCTGGAAGGAGACGTTGGGGGCTTAAAACACCATCGAGCACGTCAATATCTACACTCAGCTTCTGTGTCTCAAACAGGCATGAAGGTAAATATGGTGCAAAAGGTGAGAGCTTGTAGAATACAGCGTAAGAACTTGCAGGTGTAAAAAGTCACAGAAAAAAGTCACAGAAAAAAGTCACAGAAAAATGATTCACAGGTGTAGATCGATATTTACATGAACACGACAGCTGCAAACTTTTAATGCAACATATACTCGTATAATTGTTTTTGCAGCTGTCATTGTGTTCATGTAATATCAATCTACACATTTGTGAATATTTTTTCTGCGACTTCACATTAAGAATACAGGTGTTCAACCTCTCGCATTTTGCTCCATACATACCTTCATAAACAGGTTTCCTAAAATTGAGCTTGGGACAGTTGGAGACATGGGCAAAATTTATTTGTCTTTAGTCTGTCCACTTTTATAAATATTTTTATTTAGAGCTGTACAATGTATTATTCAGGATTTTTAAAATTACAGTATTTTGAATTCTAAATAACAAATTGGCATCATGTAATGGAAAACAGAGCCCAGGAACCTGACTTTTGTTCACATCTGCTCATTTTAAGCAATCAGCACAGCTGATGGTGGCTTGGCCCAAAGCTCTGTACTAACTCCTAAGTGTCTCTCAGAAAAGGACATACAACTCCATCATGTGTGCACCTCATGCATATTTTAGCTCCATAGCATCCTGATGATAGGCTGAACCCACCCACTAGTCCTTGATTCTGTGACTCCCCACAGTGTTAGCCCGGCCTTCAACCTCTCCGCCCCGTCCCTTCTGATCCCAGCATGTCAATATCCATTACTCATGTCTGTCCCCTGTTCAATACATGGTCCACATTACCTTGTCTCACAGCCTTCTAGATGTTATATATGACAGCAGGGCTTCACTACCTCAAACCTTTCTGACCCCTTAAATTGTTCCCCACTGGGGATTAATGAAAAAAAATTAAAGGCATTTGTTGTTGACGACACTGGACACACAAATTGAAACAGAAACAACTCTGTTATCAAGGACAACAGGGCATGCATTATACTTGACATTATTCTGAATTGGCTAACGTTTCTAACTAACCATCATTGGCCCCAGCCACTGGGACATACATAGATACATAAACACAAAATTCAGTACTGTTGTTATGCAAATTACACGCAAATGCATGTCCCATTAAAACCAGTGAAGAAGGGAAATCAGTTAGTGTCTTCTCGTATCTCTGTTAGAATTAAAGTGCTCGATGTCCCAAAGGTTTCTCCAGCTAAATGAAAACAAATCTGAAATGATTATTTTTGGTCCACCAATGTCTATCCCAGTTTTACAAAAACATCTTGACTCACTGCCTACAAATGCCAAACCTGCAGCCAGAAACCTGGGTGTAATATTTGACAGTGACCTTTCATATATAAGAACTATTTCAATCATTCAATCCTGTTTTTGTCAACTGAGAAGCCTCTCAAAAAAATCAGGTATTTTCTCTCTCAGCTGGATCTTGAGAAAGGCATACATTCTTTCATATCCATTGTATTTATGGTTACACGCCTTTAGCTAGTGTACCGTAAAACGCAGCTGCTCTGCTTTCAACAGACGCTAGAAGGCCAGGTCATATCAACCAAGTTTAAGCCTACCTTTACTAGTTTCCAGTGAAGCCGTTTTTACACATGCACTGCAAATCTGAAATTATCTAGACATTACCTGGTACAGCAGGTAATGTCATATAAGAATAAGAAGCAGCCTCTATGGAAGACACTAGCACACATTTCAGACGTCAATCATGGCAGAGTCGAGGAAAAGAAAACGAGAAACTCTTTTCTAACTTCATATTTTTTTCCCAATTTCAAATGATGTCCCCAAAAGGAAACTTTGTCAACGTCTGTTTTATCTAAAAAGATACATTTCTCTATTTGTTCATCTCACTTCAGTTGTATTGCTGCAAAATGGTATTGTCGTCAAGCAGACATACTGACCAATACATAATACTAATAGATCCATACTTGGCATCTGTCTATCGCCACAGAAAATATCGCGATACTATGATATACTATGCTGCTGAGTGCACTTACATAAAGTACATTGTGTACACTTGTGCAGTGCGTATATTTCAACAAGGTAGTGTTGTTTTATCATGCCAGCACTGACTGGAAATTACTTTTCTTCTTCGTCTTCTGTTTAATGGTAAATTGCAGCTGGGCGCCCGCTTTTTTCTTAGTAGTGAACCTCTATGGGTGCGCTCTACCAGCTGAGCTACCCAGGCGCCCCACACATTCACAAGTTTAAAAATCGTAGCAAAGATGGCGGCCGTTGAGTGTGAGTAGCGTCCAGTGATCCACACTCAACATTTTGAGCACTTTGACCACAGTGGGTTCACACTTTGTCAGTGTGAACCCACTACTGGATGTACTCAAAAATAGCAAGTGTAAGTGCAGAAGTGCATGATTTGAGACACCAGCACTAATGTGTAGTTTCCTCCAATGTTTTGTATTTCTAGTGTTTCTGGATTATCTTTTGCTGCCTGCCTGTTTTTGGATTCATCTTTTTGTTGTTAAAGCTCGATTTTTGTTCTGCCAACCTGCCTACTGGTCATCTGCCTTTGGGTCCTCCTTTTGAACTCGCAAACTGCGACAGCTTATCTTAAGAATTAGAATTACAGCGGGTTTGTCCGACCCCTACTTTATTTCAAAGATATATATCCTTCACTGATGATCAAGGGGATTCAAGGTCCCCTGTGCCTCAGAAGGACCGTCGGCATAGCAGAGACGCTCATTAATTGAAAGATCTAAGTCCTTTGTGTGTGAATTAAAGATGGTTATTTCCATTGTCTAACTACTTTATAACAGTGTCACAAAGCTCATGCTCAATGAGCTCATTCTCATAGAGTTTCACAGGATCCAACAAATACTTTCTTCAAATCCGGTTCAGTTTCACCCCGTCATTTGTTCTTCATTCTGTTGTCTGGCTCACTGACAGTGTTGGGGAGTAACGGAATACATGTAACGGCGTTACGTATTTAGAATACAAATTATGAGTAACTGAATTCCGTTACAGTTACAATTTAAATCGTTGGTATTTAGAATACAGTTACATTGTTGAAATCAATGGATTACATGACGATACTTCTCTGTTTCACGAGTTTATTCACTCTGACTAAAGTAAGGCAACTCTATACATTTTCCAGAAGCCCCGATATGAAATCGAAAAAAATAGCTATTTGCGTGATCAGTCACAATGGAGTCGGAACCGGCACGACAGAGCCAGGACAGGAATAAGTTTCTATCTTGGAAATTCAAACAGCATTTCACATTAAAGAACGAACAGGGAGAATGAAATATAACTGTGCAGTGCAACCTCTGCTTGCCAGCAACCAACCTCCTTTCAGCGTCCAAATTACTCCACCTCCAACCTGAAGAAGCATCTTAAAGTAGGCTAAGCTATTTTTTAATTAGCCAAGGGTAGTCGTCTGCTGTAGTTTTACTGGTCACCTTGCTATTTTAACATTGACGTGCGACTTTACATTCTCCTACGTGCTGATTTACTAGCTCCAGAGCCGTTTAAAGACTGACTATAGCCCCGTTTGACATGCTAGCTAACGTTAGCTAAAATTAGCTCGTGGTAGCAAGACTGCGGTTAGATTTTTGTAGTATGCAGTTCGGGACTACCAATACAATAATCTATCTGTTTGTTCAGGTACACATTCAGCTAGTTGGAATAAAAAGAACACACCATTATATAGGCCTGTTTAGTAAGCTGGATGTGATAGCTGCATTCCTACACTTATAAAACGCAATTCAATGTGGAAGTAATCCTGAAGTAATCCAAGTATTCAGAATACGTTACTCAGATTGAGTAACGTAACGGAATACGTTACAAATTACATTTGTGGGCATGTATTCTGTATTCTGTAACGAAATACGTTTTGAAAGTATCCTTCCCAACACTGCTCACTGATCTTATCTGATGCTTCGCTGTCTTCTTGGTGTCGTTCATCTTTGGCTTATTTCTTTTTCTTTGATTTAATGTATGTCATCGATTCAGTTTTAATGCTCCTCTTGGGTTTGTCGTTTAGTAGATCAACTTCTGGTTTTATTTTTGTGGTTTTGTCACTGTCAGCAAATGATCTCTTTCTGTCTCATTAGTCAGTATTGCTCTATTGTGTGTGCTTTCTAAACCAGTAATTCCCAACGTGGAAAGATTATGGAGCAGCTAAACTAATTTAAAGAAAGAAAAGTAGAAATTAGAATTTGATTAAAAGAATACATCAGCAGTAACACCTGAACAGATGTTTAAACAGGTAGCTAAAAATAATGAATAAATAGTCAAAATAAATAGCTATAAGTACTGACTAAACAGTGCAGTTCAAATCGTTAGCTAAAAGTAATGGATAAACGATTGACATATTCACTTTACTTTAAGTAGTAGTAGTAGTAGTATTTCTGATCTAACCAACCTAAATATTGACAGTTCAATTCAATGGAAAAAATGGACAAAATCCACTTTTATATATGAATAGTGCTATACATTTAGAACATGTTGGGAATTGATGCAGGGGTATGTGAGTTCATCTAACAGGGCTGTGTGGGTACCTCTGACCAAAAATCCAGGAAAAGTCTGCTAAAACACATTTCATACAGTTTCAAATGCTCCTGTCTTAACTTTTGTGAGCTGTCTTCTGGTGTCGGTCATTGGCCTCATTCCCTGGAGCCTTGCACAAGGGCACCTCGGCATTACTAATAGATGGGGGAGCTTTTACTCATTTGTTTGCTCACATCTCCCCAGCCCGATTTTCAGGCTGTGCCACCCTGCTGCGGGACTTTTCCACGTGCATCACCCTCATGTACTCCACGTGGCCTGTCCGTCGCCTCCAGCCAACCTCCTGACCTCCGCCTCCCCTTCCCCTGCCTCCCTGGAGCTTTCTCCTTCACCAACCCATCCTCCTCTACCTCGTCCTTTTCCAATCTCTCCCTCTTTCCCCGTCCCCGGGGATAGATATTCTGCACTCTGGAATCCGTTCCTTATCACGTCCTCCTTTTTTTTCGTCCCACATCTCCACCCTGTCGCCACGGACATCATTAATGAGGGCGGAGGGACTGTTGGGCCCCTCCTTTGCCTGTCCTTGGGGTTCCTTGTGCGTCACACGTGGGCCTTTGTAATTCCCCTCCCGTCTGTTACTGCCAGACACCTTATACACACCATCAAAAGCAATGAAGCTTTCTTTATCTTACATGTATTTATTTATTTTTACTTATCTTTGCAGCAGTGACAAAGCCAGTGAGTGACAGGGGACAATTTAGGGCCATCGGACGTTTCCCAAGGCTGAGGGGAGCACAGGACTATAGCTAGAATACCAAGTGGAGTCACTGAACCGGGAGTGTGTGCAGAGGGGTAAGCTCGTATAGGGCCATTGCTTTTAACGTGCCGCCAGGAGACTGATCTGTGTTACGACTACGAGTGTCAACTTCTCCTGGGTCACCTCTGCATCCAGTTTGCTCACAGTGGTGTCGTACATCTGCTGAACACACACACACACACACACACAATGACACACATACTGTATGTACGCTCACGCTGCTCAGCTAACTCAGCTCTGTCATCTTAGAATGACTTGATATACGCCTAGCTCAGTGTGGTGCTGACAACACAGTGTCATCAGTCAAACACACGCACACACACACATGCGCGCACACGCACACGCACATGCACGCACACACACACACATGCACGCACATGCACGCACACACACACACACACACACACACACACACACAGCTTTGGGAAAGGCACCTACTATTGCTCCAAAGCGGCCAACTACACAAGTGCACCTGCGAGTGTAAAGCAAGGTGTTTTTGAAAAAAAGAGCACATGAGCTGAACCTGCTCGAGTACACACAACACACATACACGAAAAGCAGGACACACACAATTACATTCATACAAGGGCATGTAGCGGGGCCATATATAGCACTGATGTCACTGACGTCATACGTCATATTGAGCATTAGGAACACCTGGTACACAGTCGGGGGCCTCTGTAGACACACAGTCAACCACACATGATCACACACACGTATGTGCACTCATGCACACTCACACATGCACTCAGGAGCAGAGGTCGAAAGACTACAAAAACATTCTACTAAAGTACTATTGCTTGGATGAACTTTTACTTACGTACAAATAAAATGACTTGTATAAAAATCAGTAAACGAGTAAACGTTACTTAGTTACTTTTTTTTAGTGATAAGCCTTAGCATAATTTACAACTAGTTACCACCAGCTGGTTGCTAGTGCCAACCAACATTAGCAATGTCCTATTATTTATCTGGACATTCCCTGACCTATTGTCAAAAAAACCAAATCATATTCCTGATATCAAGATACTGAGTTGGGGGGGGGTCAGGTTGCAGCACTGCCTACCTCAGCAGCGGGGGGGGGGGCAGGTGGCAGCACTGCCTACCTCAGCAGTACGCAAACATTAAGTGGGACACCCAAATGAGCCTCGGAGAGGAGAAGCAATGGTTTCATTTGTCATGGAAGATCCTAAAGAGAGGGAGGTGTAAGGAAGTGAGCGATGTTGCGTTTTCTCTCTCCTGCCATGATGCCTGGTGTGTGTGCCTTTGGCAAACTGAAACCAAGGATATCCTCAAAGCACCTTATATGAAGCAGTCACAATATGTCTGCTCATCTTTTTTGTCTTTTGCAACTTAACTTATTTGGATTTTTTAGAGCACTCTGTCTCCATTAGAAGCAGCATATGTAGACCACGTCCACGCTCAGTTTGGTCTGAGTCACCATTACTCTGCGACTCTGTAGCCAACCGAGAACACGGGTAGGCTGGCGTTGAAGTTGACCAAAGCAGTAAATACATTGACTATCTCATTGTCAGTGTGTTTTGTAAGGAGGTGATTTAAGAATAAGTGATTGATTTGGGGGTACCACTCAAATAAGCCAAGCATTAACAAGGAGCTGTGTGCATTTAGCACGGCTGCAGACCGTGATGCTTCAAATTTCAAAAAGCACACGCCAGATTAGATTGAAAAAAACATGCAGCTGGCTTATAGCAGCTAGATCTGAAAATAAATCTTATTCTCTGCACGTTGGTCTTCCATCCAAGCAAAACCAGCATTTGACAATGAGTGGTGGTCCGGCGACGTGGGAGTGTCACGTAAATGGCCCATTCGTGTGATGTCATGTTGTGGTCTTTAACCCATCTCCAATGTAGCACTAGTAGTAGACTTTTTATTTCACAATTATTCTTTTCTGTCAGATCGTAGATCTCGACATTTCCGACGTTTCTCCAAAGTTTTAATCGGTCTCAACTTTTTTCCGCAGTCCGCTGTGCTTTCTTTCCACCCGTTTCTAAACGCACTCCCCCCAATCAAAATGAATAAGGGGACTTGTGTCTTTGCCGGATCGCCTGACTTTATGTGAACACAGCCTAAGGGTTTATGGTCTTGCTCAGGACAAACAGACAGGGAGAGGCTGTTTTTTTTCTCTCATCACCAACATTCCTTACTGCTGCTGTTTGCAGCATCTTTGATGCTAAGCACATGGGCCTCTGTCCCAACAAACTTCACTAATGTCAGACTAATGTAAGCCATCCAAAAAAAAACATCTATTGCAATATCTATCCCCAGGCCTTCTCTCGTTGATGAAATCCAATTTAAGGAGGTCTGACCCTATTTGAGGCCAAGATTTAATTGATACAAGTTTCTCCTCCTGAAGCCACAAAGAAAATTGTGCCATAAAACTCTTGAGATAAATTTCTAGTTGAAGTAATTTTCTCTACACAGTCAATTAGGCTGGGGAGTCCTCTCTCCAAAATGTTTGACCTCACAAGGTCCTTCCAAGACATTTGTTTGGAAATTCAATCACTGCAATGATTAGTAGAATTTACTGGCCGTTGTGGAGGCAGGCACACGGCAGGTTACATTTCAGGGAGCCAAATTTCTAATATAATATAAACATCAAAATCAATACAGAACGTTTAGGCAAATTGCATCTCTTTGGGAAGTTTGTGCCAGCAGCAGAGCAGATGTTCAATAAATAAACAATGATATAGTTATGCATATTAATATTCATGTGGCCAGGTCAGCCAATCAATGTTGTATTGTACAACATATTATGGGGAACATGTCATTAAAACACACCTGTTCCACTGATATCAGTGATCGCGCTAACATGGCGTGGGTCACACAGCATGACGTGTGCGGAGCAGGTGTTGGCGCACCTGTCTAACAAAACACACGCACATACACACACACCCGACATTTGTGTCCCTTGACATGTGAACTCATATCACCATAAAACATACTGCGATGGCACACAGCTTCCACCCCTGACATGTACACGTATACGCACTTCCTTCCTGACTGCTGCTCATACGCACACACACACACACACACACACACGCACACATGCGCACACACACACATGCACACTTGTCTGATGGCTGTCATTCCAGCAGTTTTTGTCATGATTGCCCTCACAGCCTCCACCCAGGGGGCCATTGACAAGCCAGCAAGGCAGTAGCAGATGTGTCTATTGTGTTTGTGTAAATCAACAGCCATAGCTAATTAAATATGCCTGCCTGGTCCATTGTGTAGGGAAATGGTAGCGTAGTAGTAACAACTGCCTGCTGACTAAAGAAAAAGGAAGAGATTTGCTTCTTTATATGTTACAGTAACTGTAGCATCCCAGCCTGGCCTTTGGCAGAGAGCACTCAGGGCTAGTGCTAGTAGACCAAATACAGAGAGTGTTTTTCTTCTGATGCCAGGTCCCATTTGCCAAATGTAACGAAATGTACACCTTGATGTACACCCTTGATGGGCACGTTTTGACAATGTAAATGACAAGACCAGTAGCAGTAACTAGAGCTGCAAAGATATAAGTTGTCAACTATTAAAATCAATCGCCATAGATTCTCTGATTTCAGCTTGTTAAATGTTTCTAGCTTCCATGACAGTAAACTGAATATGTTTGAGTTGTGGACAAAACAAGACATTTAGGCTTTTTATAGACCAAGCAACTAATCAATTAATCAAGAAAATAATTGAAAGATCAATCTCCTGGGAAAATAACCGTTAGTTGCAGTCCTAATGTAAACTGAAGTGTGTGTAGTGGAGCTTTGTTCTTGCTGTGGAAATTTGCTGAGCTTATACTTAGTTTTCAACAAATCCTAGCTGCAAGCCAATTCTGTTGAGGGCATTTCTACTCCACTCTTGGCCCACTAAAACACCTAAAGCAGAGATGTTTAGATCAAGGGCTCCGAGGAGCCAATAAAAAAGTCTGCCTGAGGGCATGTTCAAACCAAGTTCAGTGTGAGGGAATTTGAGTTTAAGATATGAAGGTGGTCAGAAGAAAAGCCAAACTAAGAAGCTTAACAATAGAACTCAGTCAACTGCAACGCTGTCTATTATTGTGGAAATGTCATCTAAACCAAATACAGGAAGAGACCCCAAAACACAACCTTCTATAGGGATAGGATAGTCAGAAAACCCAGTATAATCAAATTGACTAAAGTCAAACCACACTGGACTGATGGTCACACGTTTCTATCTGTCATTGCACAGTTGCATTCTCCCAAAACCATCTATTCTGTATCCCCAGACAGAAGAAGCCTTTCTGCACACACACACACACACACACACACACACACACACACACACACACACACACACACACACACACACACACACACACACACACACACACACACACGCATGCACGACACACACACTTAGGTGTACATGTACTACACACTCTTTCCAGGATGACAGGATCCTAAAACTGTCCAGTAAACAAGCTACTCTGTAGGTCCATGAGAATTCTGTTTGCATGATAGAGAAAGTGGACATGTAAACCTAAACTAATATAAAATGAAAAGGTTTCTGCTGTGTTTTGGAATCAAGGAATCCCCTAAACTCACTGTGCTTACACAACTTATAGAAGACCACCCAATACTCTCATAAAATACAATGATATGTACCATAGGCATTACCGGTTATGAATGTCAAGGCGGAGTGATAGACCGAGTCCAGAGATTTTCACAAATATACTTGAGATATAATCTAAACTTCATTATGCTACATATTTTTTTTTTGTGATTTGCAACATTTTGCTTCTTTCCTGTCAGTCCGACCAAGTTGCCTGTAGTGTACATTGATGCCATCCTTTGAACACATTGGTCAGCACCCATACATGTCACCTAACCTCAGCCAGTTAACTGTTTTTTTATCTGTTTAGCTCCCTGCCTTCATCACCGTTGTTTGGATATTAAAAACATGACATAAACACAGTTTGTGCAGAGTGTTGACTGCACCGGTCCTAGCCTCTGCCTCTAACTTATAAAGAGGCCGTGCAGTCATGTGTGGTCTAAAATAACTCTATCATGTCTATAGTTGGAGATGATTTGGATGGCGGTGTGAGAAGCTAGCTTCATTTTATCCATCTAAATAAGGCTTTGTTTACAGAACAATTGGGAATGGGGAAAGAAAATATGAAAATAGTAAGGAGCTCCAATCCTTGCAGTGCAGTGTCTATTAGAGTAACACAAACAGTATTTGGTTTCCGTAAACACAAAGCGTGATTGAATGAAGAAATGAATGCAGGCTTTATTTCGAAAATGTAAAAAAAAAAAAATAATAACAATAATACAATAAAAGCTAAAACAACAAAACACAATATTAACTTAACATGTCCGAAAAGGAATAGGAAGAAGAAAAGCTTATCTAATCCTTCCCCCTTTCAACTCCTATACTGTATAATAACAATCTTTATATATGGGTCAAAACTCTCCTTCTTCCTCCCTGTACCTTGTGAAAAGTATATATTTGCACTGCTTCTTAAAGTGGGGGCAGCAGGGTCACGCACCAGCTCAGGCTTGTCCTTTGTAGTATGCTGCGTAATCCTCGGTCAAGGTCTTTTCTCTTTTTCAGTGTTACACTTCATATCTGCAAAGGCACAAAGGGTCAAACTTTGCCTCATCCATCAAAGCAGCCACCCTGTGTTGGCTTATAGCTCTGCATCGCTGCTGTTTGTATTATTTATGAAGCCTCCCAGATCATAGAGACGTGGACATCCATTCAGATTGGAGGAAAGATGAGCTGTCAGCCTGGATGGACCAGCAAGCGTGAGCTATATGAACTGATCAACTGATGTCGAGATCTTCACGTACCACTTCCACAGTTATCCAATCCAACCATATCCTTATCATTTAAGGATAAGTGAAGGAATAATGCATTATAACTTTAAAATACAAGATTTGTGTGTCTTTGGTAGCTGTTACTGTGCTTCAATTAAGTTGGAAAAAGTGTATGTGTGTGTGTGTGTGTGTGTGTGTATGCGCATATACAATTTACAGTTTCTGAAAATGTACATCTGCGTGCATGTATGTGTATTGGAAACAGAAGAGACAGAAAGCAAGTACAGTATGTTCCTACTGTGGATTCAAGCAAGGCTGTCCCCAATATCTACAAAAAGTCAACGTGAAAGTCCCATTGTTAGGTTTTATAGCAGCTCTCTTGAATTAGCCCAACTCTGGAAGTTGTGGATCTAATTATCAGCAGTGGTTTTTTTTTCTTAAGTATTATGTAGCGTATTTGGTATCAGAGATTTGGGAGCTGATTTTCAGTGAATCTTGGTGTTAGTAGCAAAGAAGACCTTCGTCCAGCTTTCTCTGTGCAGCACCCTGGACTGTTAGTGTTGTTTCACCTGGTTATAGAGCCGGGCGACATGGAGAAAATCAAATGTCACAATATTTTGGACCAAACACATCAGTGTCGATATTGCAGAGACATTGTAGGCTTGACTATTGGTGCTTTCGCAAAATATTATCACAATGAGAGGTTTGATAAATAATCACCAAGTTACAATGACCAGGTGGTAAAGGCGAATAATTAAACCGCTATAAGTCTGGCAAGTTCAGGAAATGATATCACTTCACTGTAATGCAGCCTTTAAAACCAGGAAAAGACAACACTTATCATATCACAATATTACGATATCCAAAATTGAAGACGATATTTGGCCTCGATATAATATTGATATATTGTGTGTGTGTGTGTGTGTGTGTGTGTGTGTGTGTGTGTGTGTGTGTGTGTGTGTGTGTGTGTGTGTGTATGCTCTGCGATCCCCGTTCATGCCACACCATCAGTACTGTTCATTACCATAATTACCAGGACTTGTCTCTCTACCTGAAACAGTTTGTGTTTGGTAATGAGACTCATAAAGCAGACTATTCTCAGTGCGATTCATAAAGGAATATTTCTGGGCCATTGCTATTTTTTTTTACCTCTTTGACTGTGCGGTCCAAAAACCTCTGTGCTGTTCAGTGTTGCTGCCACAACTCCATTCATTTGTAGGTTGTTTTTTTTAAAGAGAGATGCACGTTTGAGTGTTTTAGCGCATGACTCACACATATGTATACACACAAATATGCACACACACCTCCACACACACAAAATAGGTCATCAGAAGCCAGCCCTCATCATTTGGTATGAATCATAACCTACCGTCATAGAAATAGGCTCACAACAATCTTAGGCACGCGTGCCGCCATTGCCGTTTATTATTACTTTAATGCTGTTCAATTCATTAGTTGCTGTCTGTTTTTTGGTGTTCCTTTAATTGCAAAGTGCACTGGGACCATGTTTAATGGAGATTTTACACAATCAAATTTGATTAAAATTTGATTGATTGGCACTTGGTAGCCCAACCAATGGCACACTAGCGATAAGTGTGCAAAAGAGTTGTTTTGGATATGTTCCGATCCAAATGACCTCTTTTACAGGTATTTACGGTAGTTTGATTGTCTTTTTATTGAGAATGTTATATTTTCAGGATTAAAACTCCCCCTAGGTATGAGTCTTTCCTCGCTGCATTATTTTAAGAACAGTCCAAACATGAAAGGACCCTCTAGGGCTGACTCAGTTCACAAAGGACCAGGTGGTATTTAATTATATAATTTAAGAAATCATTATCCAGGACTTTATTTAAACCCTGTGGGGAAATCCTCTTTTCACTTGCACCCATAACAGAGGTCAGAGGTAACACAGCGACAGAGGAGCAGCACAGGAGGTGGCAGGGATTCACTGTCCTACTCAAAGACACTTCTGGAGGCTTGCTGACATGCGGCTTGAACTCGGAGAAGATAACAGATGATTTTCTAACCACAGATCAAGTCAAGCAGCATTGCTTTCATGTTATTGATGACCCCTTCTCGTTCATAATGAATCACATCCATTGATGCTGCTTAAAGGTCCTATGACATGCTGCTTTTTGGATGCTGTTCTATAGATCTTAGTACTGTACCTGAAGTCTCTTTTATATAGGCCTTAGTGGTCCCCTAATACTGTACCTGAAGTCTCTTTTATATAGGCCTTAGTGGTCCCCTAATACTGTACCTGAAGTCTCTTTTATATAGGCCTTAGTGGTCCCCTAATACTGTACCTGAAGTCTCTTTTATATAGGCCTTAGTGGTCCCCTAATACTGTATCTGAAGTCTCTTTTATATAGGCCTTAGTGGTCCCCTAATACTGTACCTGAAGTCTCTTTTATATAGGCCTTAGTGGTCCCCTAATACTGTATCTGAAGTCTCTTTTATATAGGCCTTAGTGGTCCCCTAATACTGTATCTGAAGTCTCTTTTATATAGGCCTTAGTGGTCCCCTAATACTGTATCTGAAGTCTCTTTTATATAGGCCTTAGTGGTCCCCTAATACTGTATCTGAAGTCTCTTTTATATAGACCTTAGTGGTCCCCTAATACTGTATCTGAAGTCTCTTTTATATAGACCTTAGTGGTCCCCTAATACTGTATCTGAAGTCTCTTTTATATAGGCCTTAGTGGTCCTCTAATACTGTATCTGAAGTCTCTTTTATATAGACCTTAGTGGTCCCCTAATACTGTATCTGAAGTCTCTTTTATATAGACCTTAGTGGTCCCCTAATACTGTATCTGAAGTCTCTTTTATATAGACCTTAGTGGTCCCCTAATACTGTATCTGAAGTCTCTTTTATATAGACCTTAGTGGTCCCCTAATACTGTATCTGAAGTCTCTTTTATATAGACCTTAGTGGTCCTCTAATACTGTATCTGAAGTCTCTTTTATATAGACCTTAGTGGTCCCCTAATACTGTATCTGAAGTCTCTTTTATATAGACCTTAGTGGTCCTCTAATACTGTATCTGAAGTCTCTTTTATATAGACCTTAGTGGTCCCCTAATACTGTATCTGAAGTCTCTTTTATATAGACCTTAGTGGTCCTCTAATACTGTATCTGAAGTCTCTTTTATATAGACCTTAGTGGTCCCCTAATACTGTATCTGAAGTCTCTTTTATATAGGCCTTAGTGGTCCTCTAATACTGTATCTGAAGTATCTTTTATATAGACCTTAGTGGTCCCCTAATACTGTATCTGAAGTCTCTTTTATATAGACCTTAGTGGTCCTCTAATACTGTATCTGAAGTCTCTTTTATATAGGCCTTAGTGGTCCCCTAATACTGTATCTGAAGTCTCTTTTATATAGGCCTTAGTGGTCCCCTAATACTGTATCTGAAGTCTCTTTTATATAGACCTTAGTGGTCCCTAATACTGTATCTGAAGTCTCTTTCCCGAAATTCAGCCTTGGTGCAGAATTACAGCCACTAGAGCCAGTCCCACAATGAGCTTTCCTTAGGATGTGCCATTTCTGTGTCTGTAGCTATTGAGGAGGAGGGGGGGGCACACTGGTGGGTGTGGCCTTGACCAACTGCCACTTTGCTCGTTTGAAAGTCATGATGTCTCTCTCTCATGGGTGGGCCAAATTCTCTGGGGGCAAAGCAGAGAAAGGGGAGGTAACCTTGCTCCTTATGACCTCATAAGGAGAAGATTCCAGATCGGCCCATCTGAGCTTTCATTTTCTCAAAGGCAGAGCAGGATACCCAGGGCTCAGTTTACACCTATCACCATTTCTAGCCACTGGGGGACCATAGGCAGGCTGGGGGAACGCATATTAATGTTAAAAAAACTCATAAAGTGAAATTTTCATGCCATGGGACCTTTAAATTATAGTGAAGGTTGTGAGAAATCCACGTGAAAAACAAGAAGAGAGCAAAAGACATAGTCAACAACAACAACCAAGTCAACAATTCAACACGTAAACATAAAACAAGAACACATAGGCATAGACAGTTAAAATGACATGACCACTTTTACAGGTCATGACAGCTGGCAGGTTGATGGCATGAGAAAAACATAACACAAGTAGCATATACAGTAGACACAGGTACAAGTGCATAGACACACATTACAACACACCAACAACATAGAAGCACCAAGCACATATGCACACAGAGACAATACTAAAGCGACAAAGACAAACACATGTAAACTATGATTCGTGGTTTAGACATTTGAAATGTTATAAATAGCTTAGACAACATGCTTTTTGTTTGAAAGCCTCGGCAGTAAAGTTACTGAAGTGAAACAGAGATTGATAGAGAAAAAGTCAAGCGCAGAGAGGGAAATGAAGAAAGTGACACACAGACCCAAAAAGCTGTGGTCGAGGACATAAAAACTAATCCAGCAGTATGTTCAGTAATGAGAAGCGAACAGAAGGGGATGAGAGAATGGAGAAAGAGAGAGAGAGAGAGAGAGAGAGAGAGAGAGGGATGTTAGGAGTTTGCAAAGGCTGACTGGGTGGACACAGGGAGGGATGGAGTTCTTTGCGTAGGATAGCAATCAGTACCAGTGAGATTTAAAGTGATGGAAAGGGGATGGGGGGAAAGGAACAGTCTGAACAAGTTCATTTAAAGAAACATTTTATAAAATGAAGTGGGAACATATTTGGTTCAGACTATCCAATTTTGTCAGCTGTAGTGAGTCATGAGCTAGCTAATTATTCTTTTCTGCTTTCATTTATTGCAACCAAGTGACTATTGCTTCTGCTGCAAACACATCACGTCCCGTGCAGCAATATATAGATTCTCCAGGGACATATCTACCCAAAACTAAGTGTTAGAAACACCAAAGATCAGCGTTTTAATAGGGTATTCTTGTTGATATTTTTGTATCCAGCACCCATCCTGCCCGGGTGTAATAGATGTGTTAAATCCATTACACCTGTTCAGCCAATTGTACATCAACTGCCGTAGTTTAATGGACCTGTTTGAGCTTGAATCAATACTGTGAGTTTTAAATTGCCTACAAAGAGAAGCAAAATGGACCTGTTCGGTCTCTGAAAAACAGATACAAAAAGCAAATGAGGGACAGGCAAAGAATTGGGATGGAGTGGAAGAAGGAAAGAAACGGAAAGAAAGATTCGGATTCAGTGTGTGGGCGATTTTACCCAAGGAATGAGGGTTTATTCAGAGAGGGTACAACTGCCCATGTACCCTTTTATTAGATAAGGAGAGGGATGGAGAGTGATAGAGTGAAAGAAAAAAGAATAAAGAAAGGGAGATACATGTTGGGGAGATGTAGCAGATTGGGCATTAGAAAAAGAAATGCAGAGGTAAAAGGAGAGACCAAAAAGGAAAGCGACAGAAAAGAGAGAAGAGAACAGATAGAGAGAGACAGGGAGCGATCAGGTGTATTGAAAGAGAGAACAAAAGGAAATCCTGGATAAAGCGAGAGTTGAGTTAGGAGAAAGGGAGGGACGGAGAGAGATCCTGTGTGGAGGAAGGGTGAGAGAGGGAGAGAGAGAGAGAGAGAGAGCTGAGCGGAGGGAAGTCTCAGCAGCAGCAGCAGCAGCAGCAGCAGTAGTTTGGCTGAGCTCTCAGTCAGTCCGGCTACAGCTGTGGATCTGATACAAGCTCTGTTTCTCTACGGGCCCTGAGAGACTGACTGATACACAGACAGACAGACAGAGAGACAGACAGACAGACAGACAGACAGACAGACAGACAGACATAGAGACAGACAGAGAGACAGAAAGGAAAGACGGACCATCAGAAAGAGCGAGAGAAACAGAGGAAGAGCAAGCCAGGCTGTCACCAAAGTAGGAGGGGAGGCAGAGCCACGAACCCCCTGGTGCCAAAACTCTGTGGCGCTGCCGAAGCAGGGGGGGCTGACCAGTGACACGGTTCGGGGGGGGGGGCAGGGAAGAGGAGGAGCAGGAAAACGAAGAGACCTCTGGGGCACGGCGACGGTGCCGACTGTGCCCACAGCGGTGCCGCCTTCGCCCTTCCCGTCTCTGGGGGAGAGTGGAGGGGGGAGGACGGCCGACGGAGTGGCAGGACGGGGAGTGCGGATGGCGGGCGGGCAAGGGGGGCCAGCTGGGGAGGGACAGGGGATGCCCGGTGGGATGTGCCCGTGCCCCTGGGCCGGGGCTCCTGGGTGGAACAGATGAGCGAGATGTCGCTGAGTGGGCGAGACAGCCTCACCCAGGAGGGGGGGAGGAATGCCAGGGTCAGGAGGGCTGTCCGCATCTCGTCTCTCGTTGCTCAGGAGGTGAGTGGAACAGCAGGACCTGTGTGTGTGTGTGTGTGTGTGTGTGTGTGTGTGTGTGTGTGTGTGTGTGTGTGTGTGGTTCAGGGGTAAATTACACAATGAGAAGATGAAAGTGTGATTGAGGCCTCAGTAGGAGATGAGTCATGTTTGTGTGACAGGGTAAGCAATCAGCGAAATACATGTGCTGTGTATTACAAATGTGCGTATGAATGTACCTTCATCAGTGGTCTGAGCTCTGCTACATGTGACCCTTGACCTCATCACTGTAGATGTCAGGAACCAAGGCTGATTTCTTTTGTGAGGGACGTTGGATAAGAACATCAAATATGATTCCTGTATTCAGATATTGGCCATATGCAACGCTGATATTAGAACAATGCCGTAACTCTTAGTATTTCTTAGTACAGTCATTGTCCCAATAACCTATGACTACTAGGGCTGCAGCTAACAATTGTTTTCTTTACTAATTCATCTGCTGATTTTTTACTACATTAATTGAATAATTTTGTTTCAGAAAAAAACCCTGAAAAATGGCCATCACAGTTTTCTTAAGCACAAGGTGATGGTATTAAATTGCTTGTCTTGTTTTCAATTTTTCACATTTTGTCACATTTTGATATCAGTTATTAAGATGATACCAAACGCCATGATAATTGTACTACCACATTTTTGGAATGGCACCCCCTTATCTGAATTATTGTTGCACATTTGCTTCTGTGTTTAATTTAAAGTTTACATAATTTTCACCTCTGAGAGGCATAAAGAAAAATATGGCTGCCTGTGTATTGACAGTACAGATAATTCTGGACAATATTAACCAAAGTTGTGAGTGTCACTTGGCCATCTTGCCTGTTGTGCGATGTGTAGACACTTGAACATGAACTCTATATAGTCATTTTCTGCTACTTGCATCTACAAAGTGAGAAAGTGAAAAATTATCAAAGCTGAGTCTAAATAGTAAGTGCTCATAAATCATATGTAATGAGTTCTGGGAGTGTGTAGAGGAAATTAGGAATAGAGCTACATGGTCTTAAAATACAACATTAACTGATGGTGAATATGTACTGCTTAACTGCAATTCTGACCTACACTCTAGACGTGTGCACCGAAGTAGATAAATGATTCCTTCCACGGGGAGGAGATCAGCCATCGTAAATTAAAATAATTACTCATTCATTTATCTACTCATTAAAATGTGATGGGTAAAGTCATAACATGCCGGAGATAAATTGTCAACCAACAACCTGGTAGTTTGACATCACCTGACTTAAAAACTACTTTCTAATTTAAAAATATGCACATTCTAAAAAAAAAAAAGGGAATTGTGTAATATTCAGCGGTTACTGTAATGTAATGTGTGCATGTGTGTGCGTGTGTGTGCGCGTGTGTGTGTGTGCGTGCGTGCGTCTTAACTTTGGTCCCGGGGCAAGCAGCGTTTCCATGTGTACGGCCCAATGTCCAATGTCATCTGTGCAGAGAGACAAAACATCTGCACCAAAGCATCTGGGAACATTGAGTTCGAGAGTGCACTGACCCCAGCCCTCCTTCTCTACACCGTTCCTTTTCTTCCCTCTCCTCTTCTCTCCTGTCCTCCATCACCCTAGCAGCTGATGGAGACCCAGTCCAGGGCAATACTAAGAGAACAGTCTGAAGTTAAAGTTGGACACTGCTTCTCACAGCTCCACGTGTGTTCTCTTTTATCTCCCTCCATTTGTGTGTGTGTGTGTGTGTGTGTGTGTGTGTGTGTGTGTGTGTGTGTGTGTGTGTGTGTGTGTGTGTGTGTGTGTGTGTGTGTGTGTGTGTGTGTGTGTGTGCGTGTGTGTGTTTGAGTGTGTATTAGAAGGAGCAAAAGAGATTGAGGTTAGAGCTGGGCTAAGCTGCTGACATTGTTCAAATGTTGCCATTTTAAGCTCTTGGTTCTGTAGCTCTGTAAACACTAAAGATTTGCTGCTACTGAGAGGGAGACACGGGAAAGGGAGGGAGAGAAGGGGTGAAAATGAAAGAGGAGAAGAAGGGAAAAGCAGTGTATAAATGCCCTAAAGGCCCTACTTTATCAATATTTCTCTTTTTAAATACTGGCGGATGCTGCAGTGTTGGATCCCTCTTATTTATTACATCAAAAGCACATATGCCAAATGTCACTTGATTAAAGAAAGTTCATTAAGAAACTTTTATATCTTGATAAAAAAGACTAGTTGAGGGAAAATAACATCATGAATACATTGATAATATGGGTTATGTGTTATCTGTGCGTATTTGCATGTTTGTGTGCTTGTGCGCATGTGTGCATTGACAGAGAATGTGCGTGCAGGAGCGGATAGTGTGCAACGTGGACACTGGCAAGCTTTGGCTCATCAATACAAAGCTAACAATTGATGGATTGTGCATTGTGTCTGTGTTTGCTCACACACACACACACACACACACACACACACAGACACAAACATTAGCCTTCGTGTCTGCATATTTCTAGTCTATATAAGTTTGTTTTGATACTAGACACAGTAACAGGACTTCATGGTAACACCAATAGCTCATGTATTACCAGTGGGTTGTTATATTGACACTTTATTTTTACACTGGTATTTTCAAATTGGGCCATTTCACGCTCATTTTGAATGGTTATTAAATGGGCACTCCACTGATTTTACACAGAGAGTTCAGTTTTCTCATCACAAGGAGTATTAATGCAATGGTTCCCAAAGTGGGGTTCGGGGACCCCCAGGGGTCCTTGAGGGGTTTCCAGGGGGTTCGGTTCCCAGCACAAGTGACACAATAACAGAATGTATGACTGTTTTGGTCTTTGGTTTCATACACTTTCTGTAATAAAACATCCAAAAGCAAAAACTCCTATCAGATGGGGGCCGCTGGGACCAAATCTCATCAAATGGGGGTCCTCAGTCTACTTTGTGTCAGTTTAGTGGTCCTTGGCATCATGTTTAGGCACCAGCACTATTTTAAAAGTATCATTTTAGCATCAGTATCAGAAAAAACCCCAAACCATACCCAACCCTGGTTGTAGGTATTCTGTTGTTTAAAGGGAGCTTTTCAAAGTCTGTAAAAAAAAAATAACCGTGATGACATCATCAGGGTTATTTGTCAAGGCTTGAGCTTTAGACTTAACATTTATAACACAAAACCTGAATTGCAAACTGGAGGTGTAGATGTAGAGTTTGAGAGGCGTGTGCATGCGAGGGCCTATTGAAAGACAAAATTAAGTTGCATGATAGGAAATGTAAGAGCCAGCGTTTCTGGAGCTTGAACAAATGGAGAGACTAAAGGGTGAGGAGAACTTGGCCTCTGCTGCTTTTTTCTACTCTACTGAAGTATAAAACGAAATCACTGGAATACCCCTTTAAATGTAAAATGCAGCTGCTGTATGAATGGAAGGTATCATAAAAACTAGTACATTATTGTTTCCTAAATGAACTCAGTGGATGGCAGGTTTATAATGTATTTAAAACAAGGCAAGAAAATGTGTTCTGTCAGACATATTCTTCAAAATGTTCTTTTATTTAAAGTGATGTTTTTATTTCTGACAGTAACAGGTAGACACAGACAGAAGCAATCAGGGAGAAATAGGTGTAGTAATAATAGCTGACATTATTATAGTCCATCAAGCAAAGGAGTGTGTGTGTGCGTGTGTGCACATTATCACATAAATTGCCCGAACCTGACCTCGTGTGGCTGAAACAGTGTTAACAGGAAACACACTGTTATAGTAATAAGTGTGTGAACATTTTTAGGCGGAGCTACAATTACTTGTGCAGGAGGATTATATACATTAGAGTATGCATGCTTGTTGAATCCATGCATACGCACTTCAGTTAGCTGAGCAGCAGCATTACTGTATTTGGACGCATACATATTTTAGAGAACTATTTTGAGGTGTAATATTTTTCAGCAAGCGCATAATATTCTCTTTCCACAACAGATACATTCAGTTTCTCTCCTTCATGTCCCAGATAAGGCAGAGCACAAACCGCCTCCATACTGGACTATAGTGAGGCAAAATAAATAAGTAATGACTTCCCATACAAAACTTACCCAGGAGAGAAGTTATGTTGCCGGTCTCCAGGACTGTCTGTAAAGGAGAGAGGAGGGAGTTAGACAGACAGAGAGAGAGAGGGAGAGAGAGGGAGAGGGAGAGAGAGAGATAAGAAAGATAAGGGTAGTGCAAACAATTCCCATCCATCACCTTTACCAGCCATGCCCTTGAACGCAGCAATCAGTAACTCTGGACAAATCAGTCAGGAGTTTCTTCCTTCTGCCTTAAATTGTGTTCTCTCACTACACTACACACAAACACACACACACACACACACACACACACAGAGTGACAACTGGAATTTGAACTAAAGGTTTTATTCTATACAGACACACGCATGCACACATACAAACACACACACACACACACACACACACACACACACACACACACACACACCCTTAGCCATCTCTGGAACTTGGTTGGTGGGTGATGAAGTATTGCTGTTGCCCCTGAGCAAGTCCCAGCATTCGGTTTGTCTCTGTCTGTCTTGCTGTCTCTTTTAATCTCAGGAAAGTGGTTTGATCAGTTTGAAATTGAATTTGGCGTGTTCTCAAAGGCTGTCAAATGTAGTGCCCTGTGTAAATGCCAAGTGTATTGACAGCGACTGGAGGTGTGTTCCTCCATGCCATGCCAGAGGGTGGTGTTACGCTGCTCTGCTAGCCAGGCTCGTAATAACTCCTAAAGGGCCAGTGCCTCTCCTTACGTGTCGCGTTAGACGTGAAAGATGTGACCTGGACTGAATGCAGTTCACCCGGACAATGAACGCCTGCAATTCACGTCTTTCCTTACCCCCTGGTGGGGGTGGGGGTGGGGATGGGGGTGTGGTTGACTCACTGCAAGGCCATCACCCAACACAACCAACACCCTGCGAGCGCGGTAGGGCTGTCCTCGTTGAAAGAAATGCTTAGTCGAAGAACACACTTATTACTCGACTAAATAATTAGTTACAAAGAATCATGCAAAGAATCACTTTAAAGTTTGTGTTTACCAAAGATGTGCTTATACATTTCTTGGAAATAAGTCGTTCAGTCTAAACAAGCATAAACCTGACTAAACATGACGAAAGAAATCTTATTCGACTAAGACCAAGCTGACCCTGTTTCCTACTGCCTTCCTACACTAATAAAATTACAGTAATTGAATAACATATACACATTTATTTAGAGTTTTTTTGTCTGGTTTGTTGGTTGGTGTGTAACCACTTTTAAAACCAGTGGGTCTGGAACTCACGCATGCGTAGAAGGACGTTTCTCAAGCCAGCCGTCGTCTGAAAGCCATCGGTCCTGAAAGATACCTATACTTTTCTTTCCTGTGCTTTCTGTGTTCTTCTTTTATGAACATAATGCTGAAATTGGTTAGCACTACATTACTTAATCCTCACGTTAGAGCTGTTGTAAGTTTAATTTTGCCATTGTGTTATCAGATAAATCCTAAGGATTGTTCTTTTATGAACATAAATAATGATGTGAACCAGCACATTCTCTCTTTCTGAGGCACGTTATATCACTTGTACTAGGCGATAATGTAAAAAACATTCTCCAGTGTAAAATATGTGATTTTATTGTTTTCTCCACAACCTTCTGGCGACCCCAGGAAATGATCTCTTATCTCACACTGCACATGAAGTGTGTGGCGCTGTCTGTAGCCCTCTTTCTGTATTTTCTCTTCTCTTCAAAAGGAACATATTTATACCTTTAATCTAAACTACCAAAAAATGGTTAAGTACAATTACCTACCAGCTGCTTTATGTTATGAATAGGTCAGGCCATGATAGCTAAGCCAATAATTATCATAACTACCCTTCCAGTTTACCTGATTGGTGCATAAATGCTGTTACAGAAAGGTGCAGTAAAGCTATGCGTTGTTATAGTGTTCTTGGGTGTTGTGAATGAAACTGAAGCGGTATGCTGTGGAAAACAACACCATTACCAGTCTTGTTGATCTGTCTTGAAGTATGCATTCAGGGAGGTGACTCATCGGCAGGAGGATGGACTTATTGGTGTTGCAACTGTTCCATCCACCCAGTGTAGCAATCAAAAAGTTAAGTGGAATGTAGCCATACTTGTGAAAAAAAGCACCACTGATTGCATGACGTTGTTAAATAGTTGCAGGTAATGATGCATTGCAGGGGGGGTGAATGAAAGTGTGTAAAATGTTTGCCAAGTTTTGACTGTCAGGCTGTGACTAAAGGCCTTTTCTGTTTGTCCAACCTGACATATTTTGATTACAGTTTTGCTCTTCAGTTTTTTGTCTGCATTTTTACATTTCTTACATTTGCACTTTCATTCATCTTTTTCCTCTACTCACCCTTTCTTATTTATTTTCCTCGCTCTCTTATACACATGCACACAGTAGCTCTCTCATAATTGCAGCCTCTTTCTTTTTTCGGGGCATTTTAGGCCTTTATTTGTGACAGGACAGCCTAGACATGAAAGGGGAGAGAGAGGGGGAATGACACGCAGCAAAGGGCCACAGGTTGGAATCGAACCCGCGGCCACTGCGTCGAGGACTGAGCCTCTGTATATGGGTGTGCGCTCCACCAGGCGAGCTTCCCAGGCGCCCGGCAGCCTCTTTCTTATATTGAGTGAAACTATTTTTCTGCCCTTTAGTTGTGCCTTGCCTTTGTGTGTTCTTGCATGTGCGTTTTTAGCTCTCCCCAGGGTGCGGCATTCTTGCCCCGATCCCCTTTAACTTTGCTCTCTCTCTCTCTCTCTCTCTCTCTCTCTCTCTATGTCCACATTCTCTCCAATGTGTTGTTTATCTCTGGAAGGTGATTGGAGGGTTGTTGTATTCCCTGGTGGTTAGTCTATCAAGCTCCAGGGAGTGTGGGTGATTGGGTAGCCCGAAGACGGACACTTTGAAGCCTAAGGGCAGCTAAGGAGCCTTGCTGTCTGGCCTTTAAAATACATTAGCCAACGTCGAGGAAGTTGTCCTTATAGATTCATGTTTTGTCTGTTGTATTACATTTGTGTAGTGTTACTTTTTAGGGTGAGGCTATTGCACCCCTGGTACAATTAGCAGTGTATGCTATTTGTACTCTGGTGCAATTAGAAATGAATGCTATTCGTACCCCGCCGGTGCACACAGCAATGTGTTCTATTAATACCCCGTCTGGTACAAATATCAATGTATGCTATTTGCACCCCTGTGCATTTACATTACCTTGGCATATATTTACACACAGTTATCCATACTACTCATGTATTACACCTTTTTGGAATATTATCGCCCTGACATTCTTACCCTAACCATAACCATCCCACTCCTCTTGCCTAAACCTAACCAACCCAACCAGAGCAGGCATATTCATGAGTCTTCCCCTACCACCCTGCAAAAAAAATTCTGCGTTTGCGGGCCTTGACTTGCGCAATGGCATGCAAATTATCAAATCCAAAATGAAAAAAACAATATCACCTCACCAGGAAATCAAACTCCAGACTCCCAGACCAAAGCTCAGTGTTCTAACCACTCACCAAACAGTTCTTACAGAATGTTGTACAACCGTTGACCACTTGGTGTCTTCAAGCCTCGGTTGCTAGGTAACCATACTGTATACAAAAAATAGGTACTAACTAACAAACTAACGGTTGTATGCTTTCACTGAAGACAGAAAGCACAACTGTAGTATCCATTTTCCGCTAGAAATTCAATTGTTATAAACTTTAGAGACAAAACTTCCCTAAAATGCCAGTTTCTGCGGTCATGGAAGATGAACGTCCGCCATGATTTCGGTGCACGCGAGCAACGTGTTTTTGTTGTTACGTCACAGGGTGTGAATAGCTCAGCTGTGTGGCCGAGGCTATTCGTACTGGGGGTGCAAATAGACACTCCGTACTTTTTTATTGTGCAGATCGTTTTGAACCTTATTTAAAAGCTTAATAAATGTCAGGCAGAAGAAGAGAGAATCATATGTACTCAAAGGAGGATTTGATCGTATGCACCGTTACCTGGTTGGCTGCATTCTAATTGATTCATAGACTCATTCACTTTGATTACCAGTTATACACATGTCAGTAGCAGCAATTTTATATGAGGTCATGCACAAATCAATGCACTGCAATCAACTCGTTTACACCACAGGCTCACACCAGACACAGTAACATGCTAATGGAAAACCTTGATGAGAATGGTTAGCAGGCCATGTGTCTCTGGTACATTATTGCAGGGTGTATAACTGTGTTTTTTTCTCTTTCATCATAGAGCCAATTAAACTTGAAAGCAAATCTCACTTCATAACCCATGAATTTTAATAAAAAGGAAATAAGGGAGGGCTTTGTCGCTTGAATTGTGGCAATGGAACTTATGTTGCTCTTTTAAAGTAGATAAGGCATTGTATTGTAAAATGTTAATCACTGATGAAAGAACTGATATGATTGTAATAGTTTTCTCAATTTGGTGTATAAAACTGTACATAGAGTACGATGGAGCACACGTAAAGACACAACACTATGGCCTCACAAGATGTCAATCCAACCCACACCCTCCAATGATGGTTGAATTGACACAAAATGTGATCTATTATTAGTCTGGCTCTCACCAGACCAAGCTCAATCTTTTAAGATTGAACATTAGTCTGGGGAGACTGCTCTGGATTTTCTACTGCACAAGAGGCGGGATCAACGGCCATAGTTCAAATGACTCTGTACGCAATTGGATAGTCCTTCAACCAATCAGACCAAACGATCTGGGTGACGTAGCAGCGACAGCGGCATCACCGCCAATAGTGCGCCAGGTGGATAAGCCAGTTTGTGATTGGTCCCCGCAGATTTGTAACGGAAGCAGGATAGATAAACATAGAGGTTTCCAGCCTGAGCTGCAGGGAGAAATCAAATCGCCGGCAGATTGGGCTGGGTTTACCCAGTCTAATCAATTACAGTATGTGACACGCACACAATTGTACTTTCTGCTGATGTTTGGCCAGTAACCTAGTGCGCGATGCAACTAATTGAAGCCATTGTAACTTTAAAGTTTGTTTTTAGGAAATATTGTTGCCTTAAGAGTGAATAAACTAATCCGGTGACTTTGTAAATACACAAATACGTATCTGACCTATTATCGCCCTATTCAGTATTTGGATATTGAGCAAACATTTACTTATTTACACATCCAGTAAACACAGAAACATTAGCATTTCATTTTAAGTTGGAGTTGTTTATTCTGACTTCCTGATTAATTGAAGACCCGCGTTTAACCTCCTTTTAGCTCTGGTTTGGTCTCCATAAACTCCCTAAGTTTGTTTGCTATTTGGTGCTGAGAGATTTTTTAGCCATGCTAGTGGCATAGCCCAAGGGATGGCAATGGCAGTGTCCACTGGTCCGCCACTTTGGTCCAGATTGAAATATCTCAACAACTACTGGATGGATCGCCATGCAATTTATTACAGATTTCCATGTTACAAAGTGGATCAATTCTAGTGGCTTTAGTGCTACGAGCAGGTCAAAGTTTTGACTTATGATTTCAAATCTACTGGATGGATTGGCACACAATTTGGATATTTATTGTGCCCAGACAATGTATGTATCCTGTTGGCTTTGGTAATCGCCTGACTTTTTCTGTAGTGCAGCCATACATTTGACACAGCGCCGGCCCGAGCCTTTTGGGGGCCCTAAGCAGAATTTGATTTGGGGGCCCCCCCTCCCAACACGCGTTGGTCACCTGTGCTTGACGATTATTGACACAAATGTCACGCTATAATGTCACATTATAAATTAATACAGTGAGGTTATGTATTAATACAGTGACAGAGTATGAACTACTTTCCCCCTGGGCACAGATGCATAAGGACCCTCCCCCCCTACTCTATTTGTGCAAAAGTGGGTGCAAACCGTGAGGGGTGGGGTCTGGGGGTGCTCCCTCAGAAATTTTTGAATGTGATAGATGTGATTTCCTGTATTCTGGTGCATTTTTGGGATGGTCAGCTTGAGAAGGGCAATACCTAAATTTGTTCAGATTCATAGCCTTTTGCTTTTTGACTTAATAAGGTAGTGACCTCACACAACTACTTGGGCTTCAGGGCCAAACAACACGTTCAATCCCACAGGTCTTCATGTTCTCTATTTATCCTGATAGGGATGCATATTTAGATTTTTTGGCCTGACCGATAGCCCGCCCGTGTTAACCGCTTATTAACCGTTAACAATCAGCCGACTAAGTCCAAGTCCACCCTTCTGGGAGAGTTAGCAACCACATCATTAATTGATATGCCCTCAAACAAAATCCCTGATTTTTTTCACAAAAAATCTTATTCATGATTTAAATCAATTCTTCCCCCCTACTTAAAATCAATCTGCAGATGACAAATAAATGACAAGATCACACACACACACACACACACACACACACACACACACACACACACACACACACACACACACACACACACACACACACGGGACATGTATACCATTATGATTATTCATGCCAATTTTATGCAAATTCATTTGAGTGTTAACCGTACCATTGTATTGGGGGGTGCCCTCCGTAAACACACAAAATGTACAAAATGATATTATGCTATATATTCAACAAATTATATAATTATGCTATCAACAACAACTAAACGGATGCGTGAGATGGCAACCGTGATGAAGTGAGGAGAGTGCAGGGGTTACTCAAACTCAAAATCAGGGAGGCTAAAGACAGGTATAGGAGAAAGCTGGAGAGTAAACTCCAGCATAACAACATGAGGGATGTGTGGAGCGGCATGAGAACCATCACTGGGTTCCAGAAGACTGGTGGCTTGGGGTTGGAGGGCCGTGTTGACCAGGCCAATGATCTGAACCTATTTTTCAATAGGTTTGATACTGCGACCCATCCCCCACAAGTCTCTGCTGCTGGCTGCACAAAAAAAACTGCCACTTTACCTACTCCTCCTCCTTACAGGCCCTTTGTCTGCACCTCTCCACCTCTACTCACACCCTCCTACTCCACCCCTCCCCCCTGCTCTACACCATGTCCTCTACAACCTGAGGACCTCACCCCTCCCCCCACAGTCACCTCTACAGTGTCCTTCGCACCTGACCTGGTTAGAAGACAGCTGACTAGACTCCACTCCGGAAAAGCTGCTGGCCCTGACGGTGTTTTTCCCAGGGTGCTTAAAGCCTGTGCCCTCCAGCTGTGTGGAGTACTAAGTCTAGTCTTCAGCCTTAGCCTGCACCTACAGAGGGTCCCCGTGCTATGGAAGACGTCCTGCCTCGTTCCTGTGCCAAAGACGCCGCGCGTCCCAGCGGCCCTCAGGACTACAGACCGGTGGCTCTGACGTCCCACATCATGAAGACCTTCGAGACTCGTCCTGGAGCAGCTAAGGCCTATGGTCAGCGCCCTTCACTGATCCACTGCAGTTTGCCTACCAGCCCAGCCTGGGAGTTGAGGACAGCATCATCTACCTGCTGAACAGAGTCTACACTCATCTGGACAAGCCTGCGAGCACTGTGAGAGTCATGTTCTTTGACTTCTCCAGTGCTTTCAACACCATCCGTCCGGCTCTACTGGGTGAGAAGATGACTGCGATGCAGGTGGAGGCCCCCATCGTGGATTGTTGATTACCTGACGGGCAGACCACAGTACGTACGCCTAAAGAACTGTGTGTCTGACAGGGTGGTCAGCAACACTGGGGCTCCACAGGGGACTGTCCTCTCTCCCTTCCTCTTCACCCTCTTCACCTCGGACTTCAACTATTGCACTGAGTCCTGCCACCTTCAGAAGTTTTCTGATGACTCAGCAATAGTTGGCTGCATAGAAACGGGTGATGAGAATGAATACAGGTCTGTTGTGGGCAACTTTGTCACTTGGAGTGAGCTTAACCATCTGCAGCTCAATGTGACAAAAACAAAGGAGCTTGTAGTGGATCTGAGGAGGGCAAAATCATCTGGGACCCCCTGTTTCCATACATGGGGTCCCTGTGGACACTGTTGAGGAGTACAAGTACCTGGGGGTGTACTTAAACAATAAACTGGACTGGACTAGACACGCCGAGGCTGTCTACAAAAAGGGCCAAAGTCGACTCTTTTTCCTGAGGAGGCTGAGGTCCTTTAACATCTGCCGGACGATGCTGAGGATGTTCTATCAGTCTGTTGTGGCCAGTGCTATTTTCTTCGCTGTCACATGCTGGGGCAGTGGGATGAAGGTAGCAGACACCAACAGACTGAACAAACTGATGAGGAGGGCTGGTGATGTCGTGGGGGAGGAGCTGGACACACTGATGACCGTGGCTGAGAGGAGGATGCTGTCCAGGCTTCAGTCCATCTTGGATAATGTCTCCCACCCTCTCTACGACACACTGGCCCAGCAGAGGAGCACCTTCAGCCGAAGACTCCTCTCACCCAGATGCACCACAGAGCGCCACAGGAAATCCTTCCTGCCTGTGGTCATTAAACTTTATAACACCTCCCTCAGAGAGTCACACACCCCCTCTCTGTAAGCATCTCATCTCAAACATAGACAATAGACAATCACTTCTCCTTTTTTTTTTCACACTATAATCATCTCAACAGACAATTCATTTTCTCTTCATTCATTTGCACATTATCGCTGTACATTTCATATTTTATATATTATTACTGTATATTTGTTTTTATTATATATGTTTTAAAGTATTGATAATATATGTTGTTTTTATTTGTTGTTTGTATATCTGGAGTGGTAACGAAAATAATTTCCCCCTGGGATTATTAAAGTATTTCTGATTCTGATTCTGATTCTGATAAAGCTGTTTTCACACATACAGGTAATTCACTTCTCGTTCCTCAGTAAAAGTTCAATTCATTTTGACTTTAGTTGTTTAGTAGTTTGACTTGCTCCTGTTTTCACCTGTTGCTGAGTAACGGACATTAACATGCCATGGTCTCATGAGTGTAGCATACCTGCAGCAAGCTCCTTCGTAGTAACTAGCGGTAAAAAAAACCCCAAAAAACATTGAAGAGGAGCTCCGTGCTATAAAGCGGCGATTGCTAGTTGTTTAAGCCGCTACAGACCTCCGTCACAGCTCGGTCGTATCAGCGGCTTAATAAAAAAGGGTGAACAGATTTCCCGGAACTAAAACCGGGACACTTTGCGCGTGACCATAGTGCTCGTGCACGCACACACTTTTAACGTGAACATGTGCCAGCCCAGGTCAGACATAGACACAGACAGATTAGACACAATTTTGCCAACAGCACACGTAGGCCTACCGCAACATAATGGGCTATCTCAGTTCATATTCATGAATTTTCTTGGTATGTAAATAATATTAAAAGACACTGAGTGAGTTTTTTCACTGAGAACTTTATTTTTCAGAATTAAAGCATTCTTTTGGAAAATGCACCCACTGAACTTGTGAAAAACTTTGTGAAAAGGTATTTCTCTTTCTTAATGAATTATTTGGAACTGCTGCCACAGGCTTGAACTAAAGTTATGGTAACACTATGAATTCATGCATGAATTAATTCATGATTTGTGCATTACTTCATTCCTTTATATCTTATGAATAATAAGGAATTGACATGAGTTCCTAGCCTCTCATTCTTGACCTCATGCATCAACAACACATAAACTAAAGCATTAGGTAAGGTGGCTACATCATGATGCACAAGATGTATTCAAATCAGAATTTGCGCAGTGATGACCACATTTTTTTGCAGAAAAATAAATAATCATGATCATGCTTAATAAATCGCAATTCATAATGATGTGCCCACGTACATAATGCTGTCTATGAACACGACAATTCCTGATGATTCATGGGATATTAAGGAATGCAGTAACACATAAATCATTCATTACATAATGCATAATAATACATAGGCCTACATCAATTAATTCATGCATGAATTCATGATAATTCATGTACCCTTACCGTAAAGTGTTACCAGTGTTATTCTAACCAACAACGCACACACACACACACACACACACACACAAGTAATCTCATTTGATAGAGCAGATAGCTTCCCTATTGGAAACATTCATTCCGTATACAGTATTTGTTAGAGGAGTGAATTTGCTCGAGAATCAGTTTGTTGGCTGAAAGCCTACTGTGAAATTGTGCACAGGTGTCAGCAAAATTGGCCCGTGTGACGAGTAGCGTCTTAAGGTGGGAATGGTCATGCGGTTCCTGTGGTCAGTCCATGTGTTGTTCATGAGTGAAAAGATCCGCTCAACGGGAGCATTTGTGCCCGGTAGACACATGGCGAACTGACAAAGGAGACCTACATTTTTGAACAGAATCTCCCTGCTTTTGAAATGCGTGAACATTTCCACCCACCTCTCGTCCGCTGACTTTCCAGCGGACCTGGAGGGACTGGTGAAAACGAGACAGAAAAGTAGAGGCATTGGAACAATGTTTATAAATATACATTACATTGTAACGCTGGCTGCACAGATTATGCAGATGCAGACCTTTTACGATTGACTGACACACACACACACACACACACATTGTTAAAATCATACGCTGAACGCTATTTAGTGTTCAAGTGCAACTGTTTGGCCAAGACAAAGGCAACGTGAGGCGACGCCACATTAGGCCTCCATTGCCACTAGTTCTTTGCAGTCTGCCTGCTGTGTCAGGCCCTTTAGTTGTTTTAACAGGAAACAGCTGTCTGCAGCTGGAAACTAGGCTGATGAGAGCAGTGAAAGTGAATCATATCGTGAATTTGGCAGAAAACCAAAACAATGAGATAAAAGAAGTTGGGGGATTATTCTCGTGGGTCTATCACTGCAGGGGACCCCTTTCTCATTACACATAGTCATGTGATTTATTAGTAATATCAAAAAGCATAGATTAGTGAAGCTTTGTACCTCCCTTGTACTTTATATGTTTCCACTGATAATAATTGATGTTGTTGTGCTGCACTATAGCTGTCATCTACAAAATGCAAATGAGGGAAGGATCAAACAAGATGGGTCATTTTACATAATTGAATTACCTGGCCGGTAATTCATCTCCAAATGTGTGTGCGTTTGACTTAATGTGTGTCTCTGGGGTTTGAGGTAGGGGATCATGTGTGGGTGTCTATGTTTGTGTGTTTAGATGATGGTGGCAGATCAGTGGTGCAGAGCCTCATACGTAATATCGGCTATTATATTTAGCAGCTCAGCTTGTGCGTGCGTGCGTGCATGTGTGTAAACTGACAGCAGCTGGCTTCTCACAGTCTTATCATCAACACTTGCATGTGCATCTCAAGCTCCAATCATTCTTCGTCACATCCTTGTCTGTGTGCACATGCAGGTGAGAGACATAATAGTACATACTCTGACAGGTTAGTCTAAACAGTCTCTCTCTCTCTCTCTCTCTCTCTGTTGTTTCCTCGCTGACTTCCTCACATTAACACAATAACACCCACACAGAGAAACAAATTTACACACACATGCAACGAAAGCAGCCGAGACCTTCCTTACGATCCAATCAATAGAGTCTAGCTGCCTCCTACATTGTACTGATGATGACAACTTGTCCTTGGCAGCTCTCTCTTTCTCTCTCTCTTTCACACAGAGATAGACACACACATGTGCAGCTACTTGCTGTAATTGACTCTGACTTGTCAAACATCTCTGCCTCTTTGTCCCGATGAATCCGGCTTCAAACTGGGAATAGGAATGTGGAACGTTTTATTAATAATTGCACACTAGTCATGAGTCCCACTGCATGAAAAGTGGGATTTTCGTCAGTATGCGGCACTGTAGATTGTCGTGGAACTTCAGGTTTACGGCTGTACACGGCAATTTACAGGCAACACCGAAAACTGCCGTAAATTGTCGGAAATTGACGTGGGCCTGGCTTGGCAGTTGTCCCCCCTTGACCCCCCCTCCCTCTAATTCTAGGTGAGGCTTTCACATGTAAATGAAAATGCTGTGAGCTATACAAATGCAAATCATGGTAGCAGCAGGGGGAGTTTTACCCCAGGTGACATTTTTCTAAAAGGTATTAACTTAATTTTAAGAAAATCTCTTAAAATAGATCAGACTCAGTATAGCCTAATTGTAGACTCTTCAATTTTAGCTTGAATTGATTTATTTAATGAAAGTATGCTAGATTAATTACTTTGTATGTCATTAGCAATGACCAATGTTATGTAAAAAAGATACACAAAATAATTTATTTCAACAATTAGTTTTACAGGCTTTGCCACAAAGGTAAAATGTGCATTCCATGATTCATTCCCAGTCTCCTCGAGCTCAACCACTGAGCATAGTGACATGACTACAGTGTATGGAGTTATATTCCTATCTTTAATCAAGAGCGCATTCTTTCAATTTGAGAGCATTTCTCACTGATATTACGTTCAGATTTTGTAATAATTTCCCTCAAAACCTTGCTCTCACACTCAAATAGTCACTGCTCGCGCTTGGATTTGCTCTGCTTGCACTCAAACTTTCTGCTTGGACTCAGATATGTTGTTGTTTGGACAGATTTCCTGCTCTCAGCTTTGAACCTTCTCCTCGCACTCAGGCTGATTCTGCTCACTTGCAAAGTTTCTGCTCTCGGATTTCTCCTGCGCGCTTGGATTTTTTGTGTGTTATAACCCTATCAAAAGTCAACAACCAATAGAATGCCAGCTGTAGTGTTGACCAATGAAATGATCCCAACCCCGTTGAGGGTGCGTTCACTTTACTTTAGAACGTCTGTTGAGGGCGGCTTCACTGTAACCTGACTGTAACCAAGTTTATATATCCCCGCGCCGTTTATAGCTTTATTATAAGTATATGTCAACAATGTGCACAGAATGGTCGACGCACTTTCACCTGCACCCGTCAGGAAACGGGAGAAAGCTTTGAAGTGGAACGTATGAAGTTATGTCCACAACTACGAGGGTGAGTAACATAACTTAAGCACCTAGCTAGCTAGCATATGGCCTAGCTTGATGTCCAGAAACAAATAGAGGTGGTTTAATGTACCTAAACAATGATCAATGATTACCAAATTTCTCTCTCATATTGCTCCTCATAACCACTGAAAACTGTCAAAAAAATCTAACCCAAAGTCCAATTATTATGGACGTTATGTGACTGATAACTGATTGATATCTGATTGATCATTGTTTAGGTACATTAAGTTACCACGTTAAGCTTTTTCACGTTAAGCTTTTTCACGTTAAGCTTTTTCACGTTAAGCGTTAGAATGTCCCGGCTGCTGTTGAGGGAAACTGTAGTCTATAACTTCCTGAGCGACTGATCCATTTTTGCCCCCTTTACATAATAAATATGGCTATGAAATGGAACATGAAATACATAAATGAGGCAATACATATATAGGCATTAGTCATTATAGTTCAATAGCCTAAATACATATGTTTTACTTATATTTATTTCCGGGGACTTTTATTTATTCCGTCTATTTATATGCACGTTATATTCAAAGGAAGTTTAGTTATCTCACAGGCTCAGACTAAAAGCAGCAGCAAGCCTGCCTGACATCAGTGCATAGCATATCACTGCAAAGTAAATAAATATGAATAAATCACGAGCGCGGTAGATTCCCAGGTCAGCTAGAGCGGATAACGCAGCTCTGCAGACGGACCAGAGTCAGTCAGCACCGGGAGCGAACCGCGGGGACCAAGCTCACAGGGCTGGTAGCTAGCTGCTAGCTAGCTGCAGCAGCTAATATTAGAATATTAGACCCAGCACCGGAGGTCTGATCCCCATGATTTAAAACGAAAATCAAATAACCATTTGTTTTTTAATACCTGTTTATGAAATGAAAATCAAATGAACGAAAAAGTACACGGACCCAGTCTGTTAAGTACAATTTCACCACTAATAAAACAGATCTAGAGATGATATGCTTTATTTGCAACTTAAATGTAATTTTTTTAATTAATACAAAGCAAACTGAGCAGAAAGAACAAATATTTTGTTGGTTTGTTTCTCTTCTTCCAGGTGTGACTGAAGTACCCCTGTTGAGCTGCATCACAGCTGCACTATGAGCATGGACCTGTGCCAGTCAGCACATCACTCACCTGTGTGCAGAGGACAGGCAGCAGTAGCACAAACCAAGAAGGTTGGCAAGTCTGATAATAATGCAATTGTAAAAATAATAATATAATAGCAAAATCATGTTACATACACTTATGTTTCTTGCTTAAATTCACAGGGTGCACAACCAGGCCTGGGAGAGAAAATTACTGATGTCCACAAAACCAAATCAGAGAAGGTAAGGTAAGATAGTAATGATGTTAAAGCAAGCTATGTACACCTAATATATTACGTGTTGATGTCTATGAATCTGTCTTTAATAGGAGCATACTATACAAAGACAACAGTGGAGAGTTCCTGGATCGGTCTGTCCTCAAAGTGCCATCTACAAGGACTTCACCCTTTTCTGCACCATCAGCGTATAATCAAAGTGATAAAAGAGAGAACAAATTATTGTTTTCTCTGTTGACATGAATAGGTGCCTGTAATGTCTGCCCATATATTCAATCAATTCAATAAATGTTGATAAGTATCACTGCTATTTCTTAAATCATTGTAGTTTTTCAGAGCAATAAGATACAGATTATTAAAACCATGTTCACATTTGCAACAAATTAAAACCCTGATCAAGGCAAATTGTTTTTTCATGTTCCATAACATTTATAAAAAATAAAAACAGTACAATTAAATTTACCAGAGCTGACACTTGGTAAATAGCTTTAATTTACCTTGTCAAAACAATGAGTAATTCATAACAAATTGCACAATATTTGACACGAAACCTTAAAAGTGTATGGTTCATACTACGGTGAAGCACTACAATGTGCCTATAGGATTTACTGTAGCAGGAACATTGATATTGGCAAACAGATGACCCAGGTTCAGGTGAGTTTGTGAGCAGGGTTATGAATAAAGATAAGGTAGGCCTAGTGTTCACAAGAGGGATGATTCAGGTATGGCAACACAAATTAAGAATAATTCAATTAAATAGGAGGTATGTACAACTAGTAGAAGATAAATTAACTATACAAGAGCAATTAAGGTAAAGTTATGAGGTGGCAAGCTAAAGTATAGTCAATAGCATGGAGTCAAGTCAACAGTGTACACCAGAATAATATATACTGTGATTAAGTAATGATACTTACTGTTGTCTGTACTAATATAACACAAAAAAATAATACAGTGTTTGATGCAGTATGGAGAACAACCAAGTCCCATATGAACCCAAGAGACTTTAAGTGCAGCTGTTGATGATGTTCACTACAAACAAAACTTGCAGATGGTTGTAGTCTGTAGCCAGTCATACAGTAGGTAGATCTGGAGCAGATGGTTGTAGTCTGTAGCCAGTCATACAGTAGGTAGATCAGGAGCAGATGGTTGTAGTCTGTAGCCAGTCATACAGTAGGTAGATCTGGAGCAGATGGTTGTAGTCTGTAGCCAGCCGTACAGCAGGTAGATCTGGAGCAGATGGTTGTAGTCTGTAGCCAGTCATACAGTAGGTAGATCTGGAGCAGATGGTTGTAGTCTGTAGCCAGTCATACAGTAGGTAGATCTGGAGCAGATGGTTGTAGTCTGTAGCCAGCCGTACAGCAGGTAGATCTGGAGCAGATGGTTGTAGTCTGTAGCCAGCCGTACAGCAGGTAGATCTGGAGCAGATGGTTGTAGTCTGTAGCCAGCCGTACAGCAGGTAGATCTGGAGCAGATGGTTGTAGTCTGTAGCCAGCCGTACAGCAGGTAGATCTGGAGCAGATGGTTGTAGTCTGTAGCCAGCCGTACAGCAGGTAGATCTGGAGCAGATGGTTGTAGTCTGTAGCCAGCCATACAGTAGGTAGATCTGGAGCAGATGGTTGTAGTCTGTAGCCAGCCATACAGTAGGTAGATCTGGAGCAGATGGTTGTAGTCTGTAACCAGCCGTACAGTAGGTAGATCTGGAGCAGATGGTTGTAGTCTGTAACCAGCCGTACAGTAGGTAGATCTGGAGCTGATGGTTGTAGTCTGTAGCCAGCCGTACAGCAGGTAGATCCCGGAGTAGCAGGGTGAATTCTAGCTGTCATGGGTTGGTGATATGACACACACAGATCAACAGGGGTCAAACCCCTCAGCCCCACCTGGATGAAAAAAAAGTAAAACAAAATACTTGTTTTTTCAGTTCAGTTTGCTTTGTATTAATTAAACAAATAACTGCTATTTAAGGAGCAAATAAGAAACCATATCATTTCTAGATCTGTTTTTATTATAGTGATAAAATTGAACTTAACATTACGTTTTATACAGATTGCTATGAATCTATTTTCAAACTAATGTTATATGAAGGAATGAAGACTAAATTCTGATGAACAACACACAACAGTGATGCAAAAACTGACACAAACAATCCAGTTTCTTGTGTTCTTTCAGTTATATTACAGTTTAGGTTTTACTACTGGCTCTAACATGAAATTAGCCAAATCCCAGGAACAATGGTTAACCAAACGAGGAAAAAATACAAAGTAGGGTCATCACATATACACACACTGTCCGTCATATGTCGTTCAATCTAGCTAGCTAGCTATACAATAAAGAACATATATTTGTTTCTGGACATCAAGCTAGGCTATATGCTAGCGCCATATGCTAGCTAGCTAGCTAGCTAGGTGCTTAAGTTATGTTACTCACCCTCGTAGTTGTGGACATAACTTCATACGTCCCACTTCAAAGCTTTCTCCCGTTTCCTGACCGGTGCAGGTGAAAGGTCGACCATTCTGTGCACATTGTTGACATATACTTATAATAAAGCTATAAACGCCGGCGATATATAAACTTGGTTACAGTCAGGTTACAGTGCAGCCGCCCTCAACAGACGTTCTAAAGTAAAGTGAACGCACCCTCAACGGGGTTGGGATCATTTCATTGGTCAACACTACAGCTGGCATTCTATTGGTTGTTGACTTTTGATAGGGTTATAACACACAAAAATCCAAGCGCGCGGAGAAATCGCGAGCAGAAACTTTGCAAGTGAGCAGAATCAGCCTGAGTGCGAGGAGAAGGTTCAAAGCTGAGAGCAGGAAATCTGTCCAAACAACAACATATCTGAGTCCAAGCAGAAAGTTTGAGTGCAAGCAGAGCAAATCCAAGCGCGAGCACAAACTTTGAGCACAAGCAGAGCAAATCCAAGCGCGAGCAGTGACTATTTGAGTGTGAGAGCAAGGTTTTGAGGGAAATTATTACAAAATCTGAACGTAATATCAGTGAGAAATGCTCTCAAATTGAAAGAATGCGCTCTTGATTAAAGATAGGAATATAACTCCATAACAGTGGCCTTTCTTTGGTCTTGCTCATCCAACATTGTCTGGTGGAATGGAGACAGAGGCACCACTGTACAGTTTTCTAAGAGAAGTCTTTCTGCTGACACCAAAACACTGGGCTTCACATAAAGTATATCAGCTTTGTCATTGCATGACAAGGTCCCAACCATTTCTCTTCTTAAAATACTGGCAAATTCAGCACCATATTCACATGTCCATGGCATATGAAGCTGTTGGCTCTGCTGAAATGGCCTCATAATCCAGACTTCAATTGACCTATTATTAAGCTTTCCCAGTAATCCATTAAATCTCACTGTAATTCACCTCCACACCAGTGTGTGCGCTGTTCGCGCCCTGCTGGTTAATCTGCTCCACGGTCTCTCTATCACTCTACCCCCCCCCCTACCCCCGCCCTCACTGCTTCCATTTGAAAAAAATCGGCGGGACTCGGGAGATGAGTCCGAGAGTTAGAGCAAAAACTTCCGAAATATGGGAATATTTCAGGCCAACTGGTAAAAGAGTTATCTGTACACTCTGTCTAACTTCACTTGGAAACACAGGAGTTGTTCAAGACGTTTGGAGCGTTTATCACCTCCGGGGCTCCAAAGATGCGCTCACACAAAAGAAGTCAACGTAAGTATATGATTATTAATGAAACGGCGAGCTAGTCTGTATACTGTTTATTAACTCTTGATCGTACAATGACTGTCTTTGGATGTTAAACAGGCTACTTAGACTTGGCCGTAATGTTTTAAATAGTGATGGGTCGTTCGCGAATGAGTCGGCTCTAAGAGCCGGCTCTTGTAGGTGAACGACGGGAGCTGGCTCGCATATCCGAAGAGCCGACTCTATTTTTAAAAATATAGCCTATAGAAATTAAATTATTATGTAATAATGAGTGAATTTTATTTTATTTAAAATAATTGACTAATTCAAAGAACAAAAAAATAATTATATAGGCACACATTAGTTTTGACTGTCTGATCAGCCTCACATTCTGTTCCTGTCAATCATACACAAGGTGTCAACCAATTATACGGCATGAGGGAGGGGCCGAGCCATCACACACACACACACACACACACACACACACACACACAGTCAAACTCTGAGGAGAGGACAGAGGAGAGGAAAAACAGCTCTGAAAACAAAACAAAAGCAGGAAAATGAGTCGGAAGCACAGCAGCATTTGGAATCGTCTTAATGATGTAGACAATGTTAAAGCACAGTGTAGAATTTGCCAAAACAAAATCTCATATAAAGCCGGTTCTACGCACAACCTACACCGGCATATGCGAACTGTGCACCAAACTGTGAAGATAGCGGATCTTCGAGAAACTAGCGGTTGCGCTAGTGACGGTGGTGGAGCGACTGGAGCCAGCACCTCACGTGGAGATGTATCCACGATGCGACCCACAGCAACGCAGTCTTCATTTCATTTCATTTAATAATTTAATTAGAATTGTTTTTCAAACCTATCATAGTCAAAACATACGTTTTTTAAAGAGCCGTTTGTGAGCCAAAAGAGCCGGCTCTTTTCAGTGAGCTGAGTCAAACGAGCCGGCTCACGAAAAAGAGCCGGAATGCCCATCACTAGTTTTAAACCCCACCAAGTTTAAACGCGAGCAGCACAGAGCTGTGTGTCTGGGCAGCCTGGCTGCTTTCAGCGCCATTCATTACAGAGCTGAGCAGGTGAGTTGTTTTATAAAAGTGTATTTTTTTTATATCGTAATTTTCAGAAAGCAGTCGCCGTCTTCACAACTCGGAGACAAACTGTAGCAGACGCTACGAACCGGAGCAAGGGTAAGATTTAAAGAATATGCTTTCATTGAATGAATTTCATTAATTCTTCTGTATAAGGACATGGCTACGTTAATAGATACTGATCTTAACCATATTTTTTTTTTTTTACAGACTAACCTCGCCTCATAACGAGGCCGTGACCTATATATTTGCTCGGAGCTGTCTGCAAGTCCAGATTTACATGACGCTGATAATGACGCCATTGTGTGTAAGTAATTTTTACTTTTTCATCTTTCCTTGTTTAATTTTACTGTGACTTATGTTTTTTATTCATACCACTCTCATTTAATTGTTTTCCAGCTGCCTGTAAGACACATTACGAGACAGCACGCAGGAGCTTCAGCTAGAAACAACCAGATGTGGCATCGCGGGCAGAAGCTGTGAAGAGTTCTGCTCGTAGTCGTTCGAGAAGAAAAGAGGGTAAGATTAGATCCGTTTGGTTAATGTGAATATTTTTCAGGTGCATTCATAGGTGTGTTGTGGCCATAAATAAATATCACGCAGTACTGATTGTCTTTATTGATTGATTTTACAGCTGCTGGCTGCGGGTGAGGTGGGCATTTGGAAGTGCGCTACATAGACCTACAGGACAACGCACCACAGACGTCTGCTACATGGACAGAATTCAGACCGAATGCTGCCGGTTACCTACAGCTCCGAGGCGGCCGTGGGTTAGATGTGGACGGTGCTGCTTCTCGTGAGAGAGGGATATTTATTGTGTGTGCTGTGTGTCTCCGATGCTTTGTACATAGTTTTTTTTTCTGATTGCGTTTGTGTTTTGTGTCAATAAAGCTCTATCTTTGAATAAACAGCACGTTCCTGGCAAATCATTTTAACTATGATAATCATGACATGAATATACAACATAGCATATATGAAATAAATATATATAATAAATAAATGTATATATATATATATATATATATATATATATATATATATATATATATATATATATATATAATTCTATTATTATAATAATAATGGCCCAGGTTGACCAATAGCCTAACCCGTGACAGACCTGTCAACCAATCACGAGAGATTTTTCTTGTTTAAAAGTAGTGGTTTCATCCAATAGCGAGTGAGGAAATTCCAGCCTGGCCAGACGTTCTCTGGCCAGGCGCCTATTCATATTCTAATTAGATCCATTAACACCTCCGCGGGGGCTCTCCACATACGTCATGGTTCGTTTCCGACAATATGTGGCACAGACGAACGTGACGTTCACAGCCTGTAAATTGTTGATAACTGCCGAAAATTAGGGGGATTTCCGGGCGTTTACAGGCATTTGCGGGACGGAAATCCCACTTTTCATGCAGTGTCCTCCTCTGTCGTTTCATGGAGAGAGAGAGAGAGAGTTGGCACTTCCTACCCATTCTTTTCACACCTCATTTCTCATTCTTTTTGGTGCTCGCTTTGCCCGCCTCTCCTACTGCATTTACACCTGGCATTAAAAATGCTGCCTGAGCCCAGATATGTTATCTAGATAATGGTATGGATCTTGCATTTACTGTACACCTACTATAAATGATGTGTTCATTGTCTTCAATATGTATCCAGTGTTGTAATCCAGTGTATGTAAAATGGTGAATGTGGACAGGGTTGATGCCAAAGTTAGAAGTGATGATCTAGTGTTTTTTACTTGTGGACCGATGCTGTCATTTTCTTCTCCAATTTTGAACAAGCTGAAACTACATTTACACCTAGCTGACCGTGGCCAAGCTCCCTTCACAGTGAAAGCCAGACTGCCTCTCGATGTGGTCTTGTTAAATGACTGATCTGATTGCAGTGGGTGCTATGTTAGTATGTTCTGTACTTAAGGGTTAGGGTTAGTATGGATAAGATACACTATACAGAATGCATTTGTTATCAGTCATACACCTTTTTCCCCGGATCTCAGCAATTACTTTGGTGGGTACAGTGTTATCATAACCAATAGAAATAATGGTACAAATATATAATAAAAGGTACAAATATAAGAACTGAGTTATTATAAACAGAAGTATCACAGGTAGTCATACCAATGAGCCAACTTGCATAATACCGAGGGCCAGTTACGTACATTTGTGAATGTAGCGTTATCAGCGCCATGTCCAACCCGCAGAAAGTGCACGCTGTGAAACTTCAGCTCACGTCGTATTTACCAAACCTGCAGTTCATCGGGTAATCGGCGCCTTTCTCCGCCCACTAGACCGTAAATTGTGCTGTAGCAAAGCGTTAAGTCCTGTTGCTATGATATGACTGAGTGCAGACTGGACTGTTTGAAATGATCCTGATGCCAATATTTGTAATGTAGCGAGGAGTTGAACAGCTGCTGGAATGGAATGTGAACGCTGAGTCGGAGATTCAATGTCATCTTTGATTTCTTCCAGTAACTGTAATATTGCATGGCTGCTTAATCTGTAACGCTAAATGATTTCGTGTTCACTCAACTGAAAAAGTGTGATCCTTGTTGCAAAAATCTTTTCAGCTCGTCTCCTTGGCCTACGTCTTTGTCTTGCTCGGATAACTGCCGCCATTTCACCAGGAGGCGTATGCCAGGAAACCCACTTCCTGGTTTACACCTGCCTTTAAGCAAAATAGAGGCGCGCTTTCACGGGCGTTTTTTTACATACCGCGGAATACATAATTAGGCGCACTTTACGCTTCCCCTCCCATCTCTTTATGGGAAACTCCCACTTTCCCCTTCACCCTCCCATGAATGCATATGCATGCCACGGAAAGGCGCAATTTGCCATTTGCAGTTCCCGCGACTTTTACCTCAGTGCGGCCTGTTTGTACTTACCTCGCCATGCTTTTACGCGCACGTTGCGAAACAAATACGCCTGAAGTGGGCGCAAAAGCGTTAGTACATCTGGCCTCCAGGCTCTGCGACTGAGAAAAAAATGTGATGCAGCAATCATTAATTTATTATTACTGTAATGCACGTGTGCTTTTTCCAGCTATGACGTCAGAGTATATGCTAGTCGTGACTACAGAAGTGCTTACAGTATCATGCATTTCATGGGGTTGGTTTCTTTCTCTCTCTACCTCTACTTATCTCTCTGTCTCTCTGTCTTTGTCAGCTTGATTGAGTCTCTCCTTTGTGGAGTTGACGCTCTTCTCGCTGTGCGTCTCTCCATCTTTTTTCTTTTTTTTTTACCATGCAGCATTAGTGACACAGAGATGATAAATGGAGAGAAATGATCTACCTCCTCTGCTGCTGCAGCCTGATTCATACTAACTTGGTCGATAGTGCGAGTCTGGCACATTCCAATGGTGCTTCTCCACCCTCTTCCTCCTCTTCGTGTTATACCTATCGACTGCGCGCGCGTGTGTGTGTGTGTGTGCGCTGCCCAACACACACACACACACACACACACACACACACACACACACACACACACACACACACACACACAGATATAAGAGCTTTCCCAAAAGAGATCCACACAGACCCAATTAGTGTTTTACTGCACCTCTAAACTCAAACAATCTGCTCGACAGTACGCTGCCATTCGTCTCGTTTTGATACCTGTTACATTAAAGTTAGAAGCTGGACAGTTTGCTGATTTTTTAACGAGCTCTGTGTTTTAGAGATTTGTGTTGGTGTTTATGCACTGCGTTATTCTTCTACTACTACTTCTGAGTGCTGTTATAGCATCATGTGATAGTCATCAGTTTGCTCTAGCATGAGGCAAACCCTGAGATTTCTCCCCGTCATCTGAATGAACTGGATTTATGCTTCGGACACTTACTGTATGGGAGTAGATCTTATAGTCCTACATATTCTGTGGTTTATTGGCTATAACAAGGCAGTGCTGGGCCATGGTGGGCTAGAATCACATGTCAATTACAATGAAATCCCAGTACAGATTTTGTAATAGATGAGATGTAAGACACATTTATGATTTCTTTTTAAATCTCATGTTTTTGAACCACAGTCAGGGACATTCAAATTGGCTTTTCTTGGGTTTTAAGGCACATCATCACACATGTTATAGTTTTAGTCCTTGTTCCAGGATTTGTCTCCTTGCCTGCCAGCAGGACAGTTGTTAACCTGCCATAATTAGAGGGAGGTGTCCCTCTGATAGATGGACACTGCTCTTGGGGGAGCTTGGGGGTTTCTGGCTAACAGACATCAGTCTCTGCCCCTCTGGGCAGGTTGTTGGCCAAGGTCTCCCATCGCAAAGGAGCGCTGCGACTGCAGCTGTTTATCACCCTCAGTGACAGGACTCAAATTCGCTGTTGCGCCTGCCAGTCGTCTCACGCCTATTCATCAATTTGACAAATGGCTCAAAGGGGGCGGGGCTATCCATCACTCTGAGGTGCCCCATAGGATGGTATCAGAGCTCGTCAAGCTCCGTTAGATATTAACCGTGAACCTGGGTTGTTGCTGTCGCCAAAATGGTTGTTCTATGCGAATGGATTTCTTCATTATTTTCAGAATCGGAAGTGAACTGAAAAATATTTGATCAAATTAATTGGCCTCGGTTTGACACTTAGTACGATTAAAAAACAACAACTGAATAATTAGTTCTGTATTGTTGGTCACTGAACATACAGGAGTGATTGACTACAGCTTTTCGTAAGCGAAACCCATAAAACTTGACTTGTAGCTAGAAATGTAACTGACTCGCAGGAAGAGAAGAGAGCTTATAATGTATTTTCGGTGTGGTGATTTATGCTTGATTGTTTGTGTGTCTGGACTTGGTATGGAAGCAATGACTTCATTTCAGTACATTGCGTACATCTTTCTAGCCTGTGAATCGACATTATGAGCTGCACAGGGTATGCAGCTGAGCAGAGCGCTGCTCATCCACTTTTGTGTTTTAGCTGAGTTATCAACTCATTGTTACATCACATAACGAGACAGTACAGTGCAGTAGCCAGGAACAAACACTCCGCCCACGTGCTTAAAATGCCTAACAGAAGATATGTGTCGTTCCGCGACAAAGTGTGTATATCTGACTGAACACTTTAACAGCGCTATGCTCTCAACAATACTAATAATAAATAATAAATCACCCAGACTTTCTTTTTTTTCTTTTAGGGAATGAGTGAACACACACACAAACTCTTGCAATGCTCTCTTCCTCCATATTTAGGCAATTCATCAGAATAATATGTGAGCACACCTGACATGAATTACGTGTGGTGAGTGTTCTTTTTGCCTGTGATAAAGGATGCCCAGTTTCCTCTGGGGCCATGGAATGTGAATATGCATTTGAATGAATCATAGCTGTCCCGTGTGTGTGTGTGTGTGTGTGTGTGTGTGTGTGTGTGTGTGTGTGTGTGTGTGTGTGTGTGTGTGTGTGTGTGTGTGTGTGTGTGTGACATTGCTTGGAGGTTGGATGGCGGTTTTGTAATTCAGTGAACTCCCAGAGAAGTATCATCTCCTCTGACTTATTGTGTTCCGCATTTTAGGCACATGTCTAACGTGAAGGTGAAGTTGCAACATTGTTGCTTTTTTTTCATTTGGATTGGTTAGCCTTCACGCTGCACTTTGTCAAACACACCGAACATTGTAAACAAATGTTACACGGTCGAAACGGTCTCTGGTCTGTTGGACAGGATATCAGAGTGAAACTGGCAGACACTTCTGATCTCCGAAATAATGGAGCAGCACCAAATGCATGTGGTCTTGGGTTTTCTGGCTTTGCTTTAGTGTTTCTAATATTTCAGAAGAAGGCGAACAATATGAGCAGCTGACAGACAGCGAGTGAAGGAGAGGGCGGCCCTGATGAGGGAGGGATGTGTGTTGTCACGCAGTCAATGAGCGATGTATTGTCATAGGTTATGGATTTGAAAGTTATCAACTCCGTAAATTGTGTGCAAGGTTAAAATTACTACTAATTAAATTATATTATATATAGTTTTTTTTGTTCACTTCCTGTATTTGGGTCGGATTGCATTCTCACCTAAAGTGAACCAAACTCTAGTTCACTTGGAAGCGAACCAAAATCCATGTTTTCAAGCGGACCAGAGTTTACATGACCTGTCACACCACCCCAAACGAGCCAGACTAGCCGAATAGACGAATCGCTCCAGGTTTCAGTTCAAATCGACCAAACTGCTCAGGTGTGGAAGCAACCTTAAATAAATCATGATCATTCTTTGCCTCTCGGCTAAGACATTTGGGTGAAAAATTCTTAAAGAAAAGCTCTCTCACAGCAGATTGTCTTTGTGGATCTTTATAAGCACTTGCAAGTGGACGCAGCATATGACAAAGTCTACAGTCTTGAGATCCGCCGGATCGTTGCCGACCTCGGCCCCCCCGGAGCCACGGACAGAAGCCAAGTTCATCTGCACACACTGCCCACACAAAAATGACACAGAGCTGGATTCAAATTGGCAAAGTATCCCTTTAATGTTTCTAACCAAAATCCAGCCAAGCATTCATTTTAATCAAATGTTTAATATTAGATAGGAGAAGAAAAATGGAATTTGCATAAATGCAAAATTAGGGCATAGCAATTACAAAATAAGAGCACGTAGACTCGAGTTGCACCTGCAATTAGCAATCACAAATTGTTTATTTTATTTTGTATTTTTAGGGGGTAACTTATCACATAGAATCTTTAACTCAGTCATAGGGCTAGATTTATCAAGCCGTTTGCGCCTGTTTCCAGGCGCTAATTGGTCACAAAGACGGACGTAACCGATGCGGGCTATTTACAAACAAGGCGCACTTGGGTAAAATCGCAGATTGTCGCCACATGAGTGAGAAGAGACAAGTTGCGCTTTCAATATGCGTTCGTGGGAGGGTCGGGGAAAGTGGGAGTTCCACCCAAAAGGTGGGAGGATAAGCGCAAAGTGCACCTAATTATATATTCCGTGGTATTTACAAAGACTGTCAGTAAGAGCGCTTCTATTCTGCGCGGGGGAAATTCTCCGCCTTTTAAAAGTAGTCTAAACCAGCCGCAGTCGAAGTTTCCTCTAGACCTTTATGCCGCTGGTGAAATGGCAAGAGTCATTTGAGCAAGACGAAGACATAGGCGAGGCTGAACATATTTTTAACACAAGAATCACACTTTGTCAGTGAACACAACATCATTTAGCGTTACAGATTAAGCAGCCATGCAATATTAGAGTTACTGGAAGAAATCAAAGATGAAATTGAATCTCCCACTCAGCGTTCACATCCCATTCCACCAGTTGTTAAACTCCTCGCTACATTACAAATATTGGCATCAGGATCATTTCAAACAGTCATAGCATCAGCAGTGGGAATATCGCAGTCTGCACTCAGCCATATCATAGCACCAGTACCGCTTTGCTACAGCGCAATTTACGGTCTAGTGGGCGGAGAAAGACGCTGATTGCCTGATGGGTGTCAGGGTTGATAAATACTACGCAAAATGTGGAAGCATAGCGTGCGCTATTACCGAACTCGCATAAACAGACGCAGCGCAAACTGCGCTAGTGTTAGTAAATTAGGCCCTTAGTGTATTATTAACCATGTTGGCCATAAGATGAAAGTGTACAGCTGTCTGAAGGAGACATGTGCCCTTAACATAGCACCTCCTTCAGCACATTACAACATTTTTTTTTTGGGAGTGGGGGGGTGTGTGTCATTTGCTCATTTACCCAGGGTCCATGATGGATGATCTCATACAGGTGCAACACCGTTCGTCCATCAACTTAATCTATAGTACTGACACCGACATGACCCTAGGAGGTTGCTTACAAGGTGGCGGTCGTGTAGACATCATATTAATAATGTTTCCCTCGTTGCTGGTCTGGAGACAGTGAGTTTGAAGTTCTGGTCCTTTAACATGCTAGTGGTTTTGCTTGCATACAAATGGCTTTGATACAAAAGTAAGGCAAGGCAAGGCAGCTTTACTGTATTTGTAGAGCACATTTCAGCAACAGGGCAATTGAAAGTGCTTTACATAAAACATTAAAGAGTAGTTAAAAACGATAAAAAAAATTAAAAACAGATACAATACGAGAATAAAAGTTACAATGCAGTATAAGAAATTAACAATTATTTAAAGAAAGGCAACATTAAAAAAAAAGATGGATGAAGCAATTTGGCCAACCTGAAAATCCACAGGCTATAACAATTCACCCTTACACACTCAAAAACACCCTGTGATGTATTTCACACCCTGCCTACCCCCTGGTAGGTGCTACAGGCCATTTGGAGGAAAAACAAATGCATTCCCCTCAAGCTGTATAAATGACCAAGGCAGGTGAAGTCTATTTAATTTGCACTGGCTACCATTTAGGTTTATTTGCACTGTTAAGTTAAACATCTCACGTCTAAGACAGGTAGGAGTAAGGAGTAGGAGTTTAATTGTCCATGTGGGCTTGGACATTTGTGCCTATAATCCGAAAGGCTTTAAGACAAACTTCCAGGACCTTATTAATACACATCTAGACTCTTACAAATACTATGTCATTTCTGGACCCAAGCCAGCAGCTGGCCTGTGTGTTACTGAGATTATCAGGTATAACCACACACAGCAGATACACATATAGCTAAAGTTTTTCTGCATTCCTACAGAAATTTGCTTTAACCTTACCATATTCTAAAACCATACAATTTTGGTTAGGTTTGTGTTCACACAGACATATCTGATCCCCATCTGCTTGCTTTTAATGTGGACCTCATTCTTAAATCCTTTGGAGTCCTATAGGTTAAGCCAGATATATGTTTGATGCAAGGGGTTAATTAATGGGAGTCCCATAGTAGATACACTCACAATAGGAATGAGGGTCATAGTAGGAAAAGCACAGGTGTATTAAAACCATTACTGATGGCTGCATTCCACTTAGGAGAGACCCTGGTATTAAACCATTACTGATGGCTGCATTCCACTTAGGAGAGGTCCTGGTATTAAACCATTACTGATGGCTGCATTCCACTTAGGAGAGGTCCTGGTATTAAACCATTAATGATGGCTGCATTCCACTTAGGAGAGGTCCTGGTATTAAACCATTACTGATGGCTCACCCTAAAAAATGCTGGGTTATTTCATCTACCCAACCGCTGGGTTTTACCCATTATGGGTTATTTATATGGAAGTTGGGTTATTTTGTGCAACTCATGCGTTGAGTCAAAATCCATCAACCCAACATACATCGGTTGACCCAGCACTTGGGTTGTTTGTGCTTCGAACGTCATCAGATCATCACCAGAGTCCACACAGCGAGCGCTTGTCACAGCAGAGAACCAGTCTGGTCATCCAACGAGGCAAATAAATAATAAAAGGTTTGTGTACACTAGCTACATGTCTAATTCACATTGTCTGTGTTGCGTTACCTATTAAAGTACTATCTTTTATATTGTGAGGCTAGTTGGTTAGTTTGGCTAACAACGTAGCTAGCTAACGTTAGCCATTTAGCCGTTATCATGGAAGCATGGATAGCCTACAGCTTATCCGTTTGGTCTGAATTATATTAATGAATTAATGAAACAAGTTCATAATGCCCATGGGCATATGGTCATGTTTATTGAGTTCACCAGGCTAATTTGCCAGCTAGTTTCAAGCTAGCCAGGTGATTCGCCAGTTAACTATCTAGCTAGCTAGCTAGATAGTTTACTAGCCAACAGGCTGTCCGTTAGTTGCTTTGCGAGCTATATTATTTTAACTGGCTATAAATGAACGAGCTTGTTTTTCCTGAAGCTTTTAATGTGAAATGTGAAGGCATAACACAGTGTTTGACTGATTAAAGTATGTAAAAACAGTGAGATAACCTGATATGTCTGACTAAATGCATGCATGTGCATTTATTTAAGTAATGTGGTGACCCACAATAGATACGAACAAATGCTTATTTTAAATGGCGGCCTGGCAAACGACAAGGGCCACTTGAGTTAACGGTTAAGAAATATATAATAAAAGGTTTGGGAACCACTGCTGTAGACTGTTGTACTGACAGTCGTGCCCTGAAGGCTATGCTGTGAGCAGCCACAAATATTCAAATATGAATTGCATTCATATAAAAACAATTTACATGCATGCAATTTGTCATATGAATTGTATAGGTAGAGAGGGAGGATTGTGATGCTAAATAAAATGGCTGTTATCTTCACATTGGATTACATTCTTCTGTTAGTCTGCATTGCTTTTACATGGTGATATCCGAATAGTTAATACAATAGCAATTGTATCTTTGCTTAAGCTCTTTTTGTGTTTGTTTCAGATCAATGGATAGCTTTGTCATTAACACTTTGACAGAGTGCCAGACCTTGTCGAAAGATTTAAAGGTAAGAAATATTTGTTTTCCCATCCACAGCATATCAAGTGTGCATTGCTACTAAAGCCCTTTTCAGACATGAATTCTTATGAAATATAATTTCCTCTTTTTTTCAGTAGCTTCCATGTAATATGTCAAAGTGACTCCAATAGATGAATAGAGCCAGCCACTGGATTCCTGGAGGAAAGGCTGCGGAACGTCAGGAAGCGGCTGAGATCAACCAGCAGGTCGCAGAGCACGGCACAGACACCACCACAAACGCCAGATGATGGCGCTCTTGCAAGGGCTCTCATACCAGGTAATTATTAAACTGAAAAATTATTTGATGAAGCAAAACATCCATATTTCAGTGAATGACAACTTTCTTGTTCTTTTTTACAGAATGTACCATATCAGACGAACGTGAGTCACAGCTTAAAGAATGGTTGAGAAACAATTCTCAGCCCCTCAGCCAGATAGAGACCTACATGCGGAACACGACAGTCTACAGGGCCAAGTGGATTAGGGACAACAATTGGACCATCGATCAGATCCTCGAAGAGTTCCCTCACCTAATGACCAAAGGCATGGTAGGTATAGGGAAATATGATCTATGAGGATGCATTGTTTATAATGTTTTATTAGTGTGCCACATTGAATTGGTTTTAAAAATGTGTTTTCCATTTTATAGATTGCACAGGCTTGTCCTGCATGGGGATGCTGCATCAAAGTTGTTTGAAACTTGGTCATATGAAATGCCAGGAGGGGAGTCTAAAATGGTAAAGTTTATTCAAAGTAGAATACTTGCTTGCAAGTAGAGCTAATGGCTCTTAATAGCAGCTTTTTAATAGGAATTTGAATTTGTTCACTATAGACCTGTTGACTGTTGGCCTGTTGAATGTTCAGCCAGTTCATTCGTAATTGTTGTTTTGCTCTGAATGTTTTCCTACCTGAGTGATATGAACTGCACCAGTTCCACTATATTGTTGATATAATACATTTTTTTCAAAGATTCCATTATGTTTTGTTTTTGTATTGTTTAAGTGTTTATTGCATATATGCATAAATCTAGCATGTATTCTGTTCTAGGTTTGTAGTTTAACAGTTTTATTGCAATTTATTTTCTTAAATTGTACTGTAATGTGTTAGAATTAATCTGGGATATGGGTTAATTTTGCCAAGCATTCACCTATACACTATATAACAAATATGTAGTTGAATCAACCCAGAATTGTAATTAATTTGACCCAGCATTTGGGTACACTATATAACAAATATATAGTTGAATCAACCCAGAATTGTAATTAATTTGACCCAGCATTTGGGTAGAATATTTAACTCATCTGTTGGGTTAAAAATGACCAACCCATCTTGCTGGGTCAAATTAACTACTGTTGGTCCGGTGCAATAGTGATCCAGCGGTTGGGTTATAAAACAACCCAAGTTGGGTTATCATTTTTAAGTGTGCTGCATTCCACTTAGGAGAGGTCCTGGTATTAAACCATTACTGATGGCTGCATTCCACTTAGGAGAGGCCTGGTATTAAACCATTACTGATGGCTGCATTCCACTTAGGAGAGGTCCTGGTATTAAACCATTAATGATGGCTGCATTCCACTTAGGAGAGGTCCTGGTATTAAACCATTAATGATGGCTGCATTCCACTTAGGAGAGGTCCTGGTATTAAACCATTAATGATGGCTGCATTCCACTTAGGAGAGACCCTGGTATTAAACCATTACTGATGGCTGCATTCCACTTAGGAGAGGTCCTGGTATTAAACCATTAATGATGGCTGCATTCCACTTAGGAGAGACCCTGGTATTAAACCATTACTGATGGCTGCATTCCACTTAGGAGAGTTCCTGGTATTAAACCATTACTGATGGCTGCATTCCACTTAGGAGAGGTCCTGGTATTGTGCATGCTGACTCACTGAAATATCTTACTGGGACACTTGATGGAATTGAGCCATCATTAAGGTTATCAATTTCAGCTGTGCTTTTCCTACTATGACAAGTCAACATGTCTGCTGTGAAAAAGGTCCATTGGGAAAAACACAAGGCAGGAAGTCAAACAAGACATGACATGAGAAGTGAACCTACAAAATAAAACAGGAAACTACAAAAAAAAACAAGGATTGTGACATTTTCAAGTTTGTATTTAATGCAAAACAACAGTAGCTTATTTGTTCTTATATATCACCAGCTCAAACAACACATGGATTCAATGAATAACAGTATTCAGTTTTGCCTTACTAATAAAGTCACCATGTTGGTGAGATTAATATTCACAGGTGAGGCCCTCAGAATGTCTTTTTTCTTGAATTCACACTCAGCGCAATCTCTCATATTCTATCAAATGATGGTCTCAAAATAGGAAAAACATACATTTGTGTCTTTCTCCCTTTTTTCCTTTTCTTCACCACTGCCTCTTAACTTTACATCTAATGCTGTACTTTGTGGATGTGATAGAATGACTCTTTCACTACAGTACTCTTCTCTAACACCTTTCTTGCTGCCTCAACGTCTTGGTCTCAGTCTGCTGTGGATACTGTAGGACCTTTTGCAACCGTGATAAATATGTCTACCATAATTTGCCATAACCACTTTCATACTAGAAAGAGGGGGGTGTACTGTTTAAGGGATGAGAGGAATGTCAAGACTCGCAGACATGATGGCCTTTATATCCCCAGGAGGGATTTGATGAAGGCATTCAACAGGACTGTAGTGCTTGAGTCCGGACTCCATTTTATATTTTAAGGAAATAATGTCGCAATATTTGACCCTTTCTTTCTACGATCCTGACTGTCTCTCATTTGGACTCGGTCTTGGCTTGGATTTGAACCTCTTTGGACTTGGTCATGACTCGGTCTCGACTAGTCCTGGTCTTGGACTCGACCAAGGTGGACTTGACTGCAGCTCTGGCAATCAATGCTGCATTAAGGATGATCGAGAGAAGTATTTTTAGTATTTATTCGATTTTTTGAAAACACTCATTATCCAAGATTAGTTTAGCACTATAAATGTACCCACCTCCTCCACATGGTAGAAATGTGGTATTTGGTGTAGTTTGTCACCAAGAAAATTGAAATTAGTGAGATTAAATGATTCATGTCCATAAACTAGGACACCTAAAATACTGCCTAAGGATGTCATAACAATAATTGCCCCTATATTTTATCCATAATCATCAACTCTTTTGGCTTTGCTCTAGAGAACAGGCCCTTTCTAAGCTTACACTCCTATCAAAGGTACTGGGGAAAGTTCTCTGTCTGTGATGGAGTGGCAGTATGTTCAGGGTGTCAGTAAATGCTGGGAGGGGCAGAGATCACTTTTTTATTTTATTTTTAGTTTGATTAGTCATTTTAACAAGCCTTCAACAACCTCTTTCCCTTAGGGCAGTGGTTCTCAACCGGTGGGGCTGTGGTTCTCAACCGAGGGGGGCGCGGACACTCTCCCGCGGGGGCGCGAGTAGGCTACAGGATGGGAGAAAAAAAATAAAAAATTCAGAAAAAAAATTTCCCTCATGTTGAAATGCAAGTGGTTGGACTGTAACACACAATCATCCTCCTGGCGACTTGTTTGTCAAAAACTAATCTAGCGACTTTTACTGGTGATTTTGGAGACTTTTGTGGTGTCTGGAGACAAAAAGCACGTATCACTCTGCAGCCACTGTGCTCAACGAGCAGCGGGTGCTGCCGTGAGCCCCTCCCCCGTCCAAAAGCCCTCCCAGGCGGTCAGTCTCTCAGTGGCCTCGCGTAGCAGTCCCAGCCTGCAGTCAGAGCAGAGAGGAGACACACACCACTCCTCATACAAACTCAGATTTAGCTCCTTGCAGACAGAGTGGACGCCTTCACACAAAAACTTGACCTCTGGCATGGCCGCATCAGTCGAGGGAACTGCGACATGTTCCCCAGCCTTGCAGACTTTATCACTGATGCAGGCACGTCACACGACTTCTCCTCTCTATTTCAATCAGCGTCTGAGCACCTGTCAGCAATGAGAGAACAGCCACTGACCAAGCGGGAGTGAGAACGGGTCAAATTCATTTCCTTGTTTCTGTTATGAAGATGATCGTGTGTGTGACTCGAACATCTCACATTTACCAACAAAACGTACAGCGAAAGACCGTCAAAACGCATTTCAGACCGTCCTGCCAACCTGTATACATTTTAACATCAATGTACGCTGTAACGTTTTTTCATTATACAGTCACTGAAGCGGCTGCTGTTTCAGTAATGTATACTCTCTGCAGCGGGCGGGGCTGCTGCTCCATTTCCCCCGCGACTGACGCGCGCACACACACACACACACACATACACACACACACACATACACACACACACACACACACACACACACACACACACACACACACACACACACACACACACAATCACACACGGTGGATGCAGGAAAAAACGCAGATGACCTAAATTGAGGACAGCTATGCTCGTTATTTTAAGTGCAATGATAAGTTAAAGTCCAATAAGTACTTTAACAAACTGTATGAATGTGTGTGTGTGTGTGTGTGTGGCCACTGGCCAGGATTGGACATTAACTAACAATGTAAAGACCAACAAGCCACTGACAGTGACAGATATGTTCATATTTGATTCATATTCACATTCAATAAATTATTTTTTGTCTTAAATCCACCAGCCATTTTCCTATTATACCAACATTTGCAGCATCCAGAGCCTTTTAAGGTTCCTAGGAAATCTCAGCCCAGAATAATTAATTAATAGTACTAATTATTATTCTCCCCAAAACAAGTTTCCTTTTTATTTTTAAAGAAAGTAAAAAAAAAATTGCAACATACAAAAGACACCACAACTTTTATCGCAATTTTTAACAAAAGCTCCCGTGAAATCAGGCATTTTGGGCCGCAACAATCTCAAAAAAAGGCCACGAAATCCTGGAGGGACTGCCCTTGTGTGTTTTTTCATGTGTTATGATGCCATTCACCAGTGTTTTTTTGTTGTTGTGGTTCGTGTAGGCTACTCCTGATGTTGTCAGTCATCTCATCTCTTGTATGCTGTGTCTCTATGATCCTGTCCTGTCCTATTCATGGTAGCCTGCTCGTGGACATTGCGCTGTCATCACGTGCTGTAGTAGGGGGGGTCGCCTTGATAATCCTCCATAGGGGCCCGGTGTTGGCTTGTTACGCCACTGACCTCCTGCCCTCTTTCGTCATTCTGGGGCAGCAGAGCAGGAAGTACATCTCAACTCTGTGACGTCGCCTTGGAGATTCTCCTCCCTTTCGCGTCGGCGTATTTGTGTGAGGCAGGATTCTCAGAAATGACTGCACTCAAAACCAAATACCGCAATCGTGCACAAATCGAGGATGATTTGAGGCCATGTTTATCAGACATTTCGCCAAGAAATTGGAGGGGGGGGGCCCAACTGCAATGAACCAGCTTTGGGGGGGCCCAGCTTGCAAAAGGTTGAGAACCCCTGCCTTAGGGGAATCCATCTTAATGTGTGTTCCATTAGTCTGATAACTCAAATGATGCCTCTAAGATCGACCTTTTGAAGTAGCAGGTTCACAATGACTGCCTGTAGACGTCAGGAGGACATCTTGCCAAGAACACCTTTAAATCTCCTGTCATTTAAGGAGCACAAGCCATCATGGTAGAACAAGACATCAAGAGAGGTTATACTCCCCCTCTGAGTCAGCCCCCTGTTCTGCAAGTGGATCGGTACCAGAGGGAAGTCAGGGAGAGCATGTTAAATGACAAACGAAATGGGCCTCGTGAATACAAATAGACGTGTAAAGAAAATGAATGAGCATAAAAGGCAATAAGACTAAGATAGAGCACCGTGCTGAAACTTCATCAGCCTCCCCAGTCCTCATCGTGATGCAGCCACATGCTGTGTTGTGATTTCCCGGCCAGGGAGGGGAGCTGCTGGCTCCCAGATAGAACCATTCCCAGCACAGCACAGTTCTATCTAACAGCAACATGCAGTGCCTCATTTGGAAACCACAGCCATGTATCACTGCCACCATTGGTTTGTTGCTCTGCACTAACATACATCTTGCCCAGGGCAGAGTTTAAGAGTGTGTGTGTGATACTTTTGTGGGAAAAGTGCAGTGTGTGTGTGTGCGTGCGTGCGTGCAAAAGCATTGTAATTGATTAAATTAAATTGAAATGATTAATTAATTGATTTATAGAAGGTTCCTGCCTATGTGTCTGTCCATCTGTGTGTTTGTGTGTAAATAGCCACTACCAATATGGCTAAGCAATGATAAAATATCTATATAATATCTATTTACACACATTATTCTCTCACACACACACACACACACACTCATTGTCAGTCACATGCACACAAAATGAAAAAAGAGAAGATTTCTTTTCCTTAGGTCTGCGTGTTTGATGATTAGCTGTAAGAGCTTTACTCACCTCAACCTCTTTCTTTTTTTCTAGCTTTCTTGCATAGTTAAGTTCCCATCTATGGATTTACTACATGGATCTATATACATATACATTTATATATATTTGTATAGATTCTGTGTCTGTCATTTGTACTGTCCACTCTAATGTCCACTGTCCTCTTCTGGCCTTTTTCATCTCCCTCCACCTTATTACTCTTAATTTCTTTCACCTCTCCATTGTCCTCTCTCACTCTTTCATCTCACTCTACAGCAGCTTCTCTCTCTCCTCCTCTCTAGGTTTAAATTTAGATTAGAGTTTCTCTCCACTGTATCCAGGCAACCTATCCCCCATATGTAAAGAACCATCGGTACGCAAGTCCTCTCTCCTTTTTTTTTTCTCCTCTCCTCTTTTTTTTTTTTTTTTCTTTTCTTTTTTTTTTTTTTTTTTTTTTTTTTTTTTTTTTTTTTTTTTTCTCTCTTTTTCTCTTTTTTTCTCTCTTCTCTTTTCTTTTCTCCTCTTTTTTCTATCCTTTCTCCTTTTTTCTGGTGTTACTGTGTGTGCATGTGTCTGTGTTGTTGTGTTTATGCACTATAGTCAAGGATGTAGAGTTGTGCCATGCAGTCATGTGGTGTGTGTGTGTGTGTGTGTGTGTGTGTGTGTGTGTGTGTGTGTGTGTGTGTGTGTGTGTGTGTGTGTGTGTGTGTGTGTGTGTATGTGTGTGTGTGTGTACAACATTATTTACCCCCGGAGTCACAAGCTGTGCACAAATGTATGTTTACAACTAGCAATGTAGCACACACACACACACACACACACACACACGCATACAAGCAAGACATTCACAGATATTCACATACTTTAAGACATATTGGTCACTCAAACAAAGAAACACCAAACAGCCGAACATAGTTTCAGAATCTGCTGAGAGCCATGGATTGGTAAACTGGTCTAACATCTGGGCCATCTGCCAAGATGAGATAAAACACACTTTGCAGTTGATCCCTGCCCCCCCCATGTCGTTAGTCTTGGATACAAACAGCTTCTGCGGATTTAAAAAGCCAATTCTTGACAAAAACAAATTCATTATAGTTATCTGAATATTTACATTAGTTACATCAGCTAAATCAGACTCAACAAGTTGACACAATATTGCAACATAATATAATGGAAGTGCTTTTGTGTTATTCAAATTCTGCGGAGGTCTTTGATTGGTAGAGCTTATTGTTGTAGCACACAGCCTAGACGTAGCACCACCCAACCCTAACCCTAACCCTTTGCCATGAAAAGAGACCATGTACCAACCCACAACAAGCTACCATCAAATGCTTTAGAGGGTCTGCCTGGGTGGCACAACATGGTGCAAAAAATCTCCCTTAGGCAATTTTTTAGGATACTCACAGAGCATAATGAGGCTAACTGCTCTGTGAGTGAATGAGTGTGTGTGTGTTTGTGTGCGTGCGTGCGTGCATGTGTCAACCACAGCACATGTCCCTTCTCACCTGTCACCATGGGTGCCCCATGTGCACACGCTTACATGTACATTATACAAGTAGACAGAGGGCAGTATGGGTAACTGTCACAGCGATTTCTAGTGGTTGAGAAATTTCCTAGGAGTAAATCCAACTCCATCACACACACACACACACACACACACACAAACACCAGCGTCTTCCACAAATCTTCTATGTATTCTTGCACTCCTCCATAGTGCCTGGTATTCTATATGTATATGTATAGATTGTATACGTAGTGTCTGTGCTTTCCGCTCTCTGTCTGTGCCATCGGAGGAGGTACTGTACAGCCTGGTTGCCAAGGCATAGCCACTGAGCTGGGGAATAATGCATTAACACTGGCTGCCTTTTCTGCCCCAATAAACAGCCCAGTCTGGCAGTGGGCAAGACGGTCTTATTTTCCCTCTAACTCTGGATCTGTCACTGTCTGTCTGCATGCCTACAGTATTAGTCAGCTGATGTATTTGTATTTGTATGATACTATTTGGGTTATGAGCCAGTTAATATTGTGTACAGTTCTTCCCTGACCACAGTCAAATTCTGTTTTGTATTTTATTTATTTTTTGCACATTTTACTTTTTAGTCTATTTGCAAGTCTAATTTAATGCCACTGTGTTGTTGGTGCCATTTCAAGGGATTTTTTCATTTTCTTAAGAATAAAATCATAAAGCGTGTTTTACAGTAACCGCAGCCAAGCTGGCGCGTGCATATGTGACGTCATGAAATCTCCGTGACTATTTATACCTGCGCTGGTGGTCGCGACACTAGCTGCAGTAATAGAATATCAGCCGTAATAGAATATATGAACTACATGTGTATTATTGTTCTCTATGTATCTTATTTTCTTTTTGTTTGTAAGACAGCAGCTGTGTTGGAAACCGTTCCCTATCAGGGAAATAGTGCACTATATAGTGTGTTCACCATTTTGTAGTGGTGTTCGAATTCTCAGCGGTTCATTTCATTCACTATGTAGTCCACTATAAAATACCCACAATGCACAGCTAATTTGAGTGTACATAGCGCCCTTTATATAGAGAGTGTGGCCAACTCAAATCATGGGCGCCATATTGGATACCAATGTCAGATGACTCTACAGTGTAACCCTATGGGGCGAAAATGCTATCTTGAAATAAATTGCTTATTTTCACCATAAACAGGCATATACATGTTATTATCAACGTTTGTCAATATGTAAAAGGCCTTCTACATCTATATCGTAAATGGGCCTCTAAAAAATGCCCACTGTAGTGAGTGACCACGTCGCCTATTAAGTCTCTGAGCAGTGTTTACCTTTCTAATGTCCGCTAGCATACAGGCTAACTATAGCTAGCTTTGTGTGTAACGTAACACAAACCCACCCATCTCAGAGGAGCGAAGCTTAATATTTCATTCAATACAATTATGGTACAAAAGGAGCACTAACACCACAGGTCTTATGTTGACAACGTGGATGCAGATATAGGAAACTCCGAAGGCAGTCGTAATATTTACCTAGCAGGCTAGGCTAACGCTGTTGCCTAGCCGAACATCCCCGTCCAAGCTGTGTTTCACTTTACCTCCAATATTATTATGAACATAAAAAAGACACCTAGACTCGGTATAGACCAAAAGCCATATGACTATGTCAAGATCACAAGTATTTAGGTACATGGAGTGCTAGCGAAAAAGCTAACGCTAGCATAAGGCTAACTTCAAACTTCATTCATTTCTAAAGCAGTGTTAGAACTTTTTTGACAGCATGGTACACATTAACGATGGTATTACTATATTTGTCCTATGTAAGTTGATATCATATCGAAGAGAGAAATTGACATTTACCTCACACAGTAATGAACAGCTCCCATACTTTTCACCTTTTTGGTTCACAGGGGGACTTGTGAAATCTTTTGCTCTGTCTTTCATTGCAGCCAGACACGCAACAGTTGGGCATTTTTTCAGTGATTTATGTCACTTTTTTCAATAATTTATTTAATTTTCCCACTATTCCGTGCACTATGTCAATGGGAATCAGATGAATGTTGGTATCAAACATGGAGTCCACGAAACACGTGACCACCTCGGAACCAATCGCATAACGGGATAGCTCAGAACATTCGATTCCCTAGTTGGCCACACTCTCTATATAAAGGGCGCTAAGTGTACGTACAAAGTACCCTACTACTACTCTTGTATACCACAATGCAATGCGGCCATATTTTCCCGGAGGAGAAGAAGAAGCAGATGACACCGCGAAAACTGAAAAGGAAAAATGGAGCGGACTTTTCGTTTCTAAAAAGTAGAAATGTAACACGCAACATGCAACATATATACAACCTTTTTACCATCCTCCTGAGTGCTCGGTACAGGGCGTATTAGAAGTAGGTTTGTTTGGGTTTGTTGTTGCGCTTCTGTCACGCAACTAACCGGCGCACATACTGGCGCAAAGATGTTTTCAGTGAGTATCCGAAATTTGGTTTGGTCATTCCCTATATAGTTCACTTTTTAATAAACACTATATAGGGAGTAGTGAGTGAGTGTAATAAGGGACAGTTTTGAACACAGCTCAAGTCTCTGTCACATACAGTACACAGGGGATGGATACAATGAAATGAACACCTGCACAGTTCTAATCCGATACAACAGTCCTTCATTTCTTCTGTTGACACACTCACAGGCTTTGACTCAGCTCCGTTATCATGGTCGAACAGTTTGGACCTAGTTGTTCTACCAGGTTGCATAATATTGTTAGTTGTGCCCACTATTTTTTCAAGCCCGTGTATGTGGGGAAGACAAAATAAATTGATCCCACTATGCACACAGCCTGTGTATGGTTATGTGCCATTATTTTCTCTCTCTCTCACTCTCTCTCTCTCTCTCTCTCTCTCTCTCTCTCTCCTCTCTCTCTCAGCCCCCTGTGTCTGTATCTATGTCTTTCTCTCTCTTCCTTCCTCTGTGATTATCTTCAACGGAGCATCTCATCTCTTTTGTGCAGAGTATTTTTTCTCTCTTAGCGAAACACTTCCCAGAATATGCACCTCATCTCTCTCTCTCTCTGTCTCTCTGTCTCTCTCTCTCTCTCTCTCTACTTCTTTAATTCTCCCTCCCCTTGTCTCTACCATTATTGTTTCGGAGTAGTAGTAGTAGTAGTAGTAGTAATACCAACTGCAGCTGAATTGCATCACGGCTCCTTCTACAGCTAATGGGAACCAACTCTCCTGTTGCCGTCTTCTGTCTCTCTTTTCCCCTCCTCCTCCTCCTCCTCTTCCTCGTCTCCTCTGTTGCATGTTGATTTGTTCAGTGATTCAGAGGAGTTAACAGCCAGGCAGCTGTTAGCCAGAGCGCTGCAGGGTGTGTGTGTGTGTGTGTGTGTGTGTGTGTGGGGGGTCAAAGAAACTCATTAAGATCTTGTAAGAAAAAAAAGAAAAGTGACGCCAGCGGTGGTGTAATGGGGAACCGTGGGCCAGCTGAGGACTGATCCATGACTGAGCCAGGCAGAAGGGAGGCAGAGCAGAGACAGAGAGAAGGCAGGCTGAGTTTGACTACCATCAGTGTGGAAGCTGTTGAATAGCCGGATGTCTAACAGGCTACTGAACCGCCGCGACTCCCTCCATTTGTAAGCTCGAAGGGGAAGAAGAACAACGAAGATGAGCGTCTTTAGGCATGACCCTTAGTCCATGGCACACTGGGCTGCCTCTGCACCGTGACCTCCTCCTCCTCCTCGTAACACCACATAGTGAAGTCTTGGCGTGGGTTTATGCGGCGGGAGGTCACGGACGACCAGGGGGCCACCCTGACCCCGACCCCGCCGCGGTGAGCTGCCACTGAGGACCATGGTCCTGACGCTGCTGCTCAAGCTCCTCAACGTCTTCCTGCACCAGTCGAGCGTCACCAAAGCCGCCGATCACTGCTGCCGCCCGCCCTGCTGCCCGGCTGCTCTAATGCCGCGCCCGCCCGGCCTGCCACTCTCTCGCCGCCGCGGGTGGGGGGCGGGAGAGCACCCACAGCCTCGGCCCACCGAAGAGAGAGAGGTGAGACAGAAAGGGACAACTGATGTGACTGACCAAAGGTCTGAACAAATGAAAGGGGGGGGCAGAAAGTGTAATCTAATTTATAATTATGATATGATTTCGATTACGATTTCCTTATGATCACAAAAACAGAATAATCGCGAAAAACGATTATTTTGCACATTACGTTTTGCAAGAAAGCTCTTATTTTGTCTTGTGTTCTGAATGAAAAAAGATTTCAAATGAGAAAAGTATTAGGTGTTTTCACTGTTGATTTATTTAACTTTTTCACTGTTTTTTTAAGTTCAATAATTGCAACATCTTTCCAAAAGTCAATGAGCAGTCTTGTTAAATAATCAGGATTTTTCAATATTGACCAAAATAATCGGGAGTATGATTTTTTTCCATTGTCGAGCAGCCCTAGTGGGGAGGAAAGTGCGTAATAGATGCACGAGGCTTTGAAGATTAAGACTTTAACATGCACAAGGAAGTAGCATTTGAGATCTGACTTTACTGACTCATTAGTTAAAAACAGCAGACATGTTCATTCTGTACATTATTTGTGAGAATGTTTTTTTTTGTAAACTTAAAGAATCCCCCCTTTAGTCCTAGATACAACACAGCCAAGATTGTTGTGTATCCAGTTAGGTCACACACAGCTGAAAGCCATTTCAGAACAATTTATGTCTGTGTGGAGTTGTTGGAGATTTTTAGGTCAGTCAGAATGGTTTATGTCGTAGTTAGAAGCACATTTTCTTCTATCTCACCAGAAAACAAGCCTGGCTTCTGTTGCGCTGACCTTTTAAATTGTGCACTCCATTCTATACAGTGGGATTAATTGATATGAGCTCAGATAAAGAGGGGGGGAAGCCCTTCCGTCTAGTTTGTGGCAGAGATGGACAGTAAGAAACACAAACGAGTAAGGCTTTAAAGTGTTTTGCGAGGTCACAAATTACCAAAATATTCCTTGAAGAAATACAGGGGTGTAATAGGACGATTTGATGTGTTAATATCAGTCCCTTTATGCTGTTGTTGGTTTCTTCTCTGGCCTGCAGTATCTCGAGGCTAAAACTCGCTCACTTTCTATCATGTCAGCTTCACTGGTGGGACATCAAGGGTAAAAGTAGCTAGAAAATTAGCTCAATTGCTTGCCTACTCTCAGAATAATTTTTTGTTAAGCTAAAAAGCTGAATCGTTTAATTTGGTTTCAAAGTGATGCTGCAAAGCTCAGTAATCAAGCTTGCAGCATATTGTGTAACTTCATTTGACATTAATACAATAGGGGAAGGGACTAGAAGGGACAGTAAGCTTGCTGACCAGAAACGTGGTTTTGGTCGAATACACGTACACAGAAATAAACAACAACTTGACGTTGGCTCCTACTGTCTCTCGCCTCTCACATCCATCCAGTAGTCAGGGATCAGCGGCCAAACAGGGAGCACATTTTCACCTGCTCTGCAGAGTATGTAGTCGTGATAAAGACAGGCAGTCCGATATGCAATTTGGGCTCAGTCTCCACTCTCTCTTTCTCCCTTTTTTCTCTCTCTCATTCTCTCTTCCTCCTACACAGCTTTCAGAAAGGCCCTGTTTGACACCTGAAAGCACCCGTAGCGTTAAAAGTTATGCAAGAGTTTGGCAAATCCAGAAATATGACACAGCCGTGGATCCACATTACACAATATTTTTTTTTTTTTTTTTTTTTAGCAATTAAAGTGAAAATCCACCCTCACATAGCTACAATTTTTGGACTACACATGAGTGTCCTCTGTGTAATGCCAGCAGTTATTAACTGGAAACTGTTTCCATAATATTAAACTGCCACACACTTCATACAGTGTGTGTCTGTTTTAATGAACTCAATGAGCTCTGTGGTTTACCTCCTTACAGTTGTAATAAAAATGTGTATATGTTATCATTCTACTGTATGTATGTCGTAACAGCTAAGTTGTGGAGAAAATAATATACAGTGTAGGGCTAAACCGTTTTTATTTCACAGGCCCTCCGATAGACAGACTATCCTATTTGATAGGATTTTCTTGCTGACACCTTCTGAACAGTAGTCTTTATTTTGGATTGGATTGTTTGCTCTGTATGTCCAGTAGGGAGGTAATAGTCTCAGGAGAATAATAGTCTCAGAAGAATCCTGTTCAGAATCTCAGAGAAGTTTGCAGAGAAAACTTCCACATGGTTATTACCAACCATTCAGTTTCCCTAAATCTACAACATTTATTGCAAAGAATGAAAGAATGAACATTTCCAAATGAGGCTTCTAGAATGGATACATTCAGTATTGAAGGCTTGAAATTGTGTCTGGAACGCAGCATTAGTCTGCCTTCCCGCCGTGTGTGATTACCTTCCCCCCGTGTCTCCTTATCTCCTCCGTCCTTGTGTATATAACCCCACCTGTCACCTCATTGCGAGATCGTCTTTTTTCTGTGTTAGCATTTTGAGCGTTATCCCTGATTCCAAGCATTTCTAGTTTCCTGACTTCCCGTGATAGTTGATCTCTGCCTGTTTGTGGATTACCCTATTTGCCTTTTTGGATTTAATCACCTGAGAGTTGTGCTTCTGTGGGTCCATCTACCTGTGTGCCTGATAGCTAGAGAGAAGATATATCACGCTGTTTGATTTGTTGAGACTATAGACACACCTACAGGGTGGAGCTTTTTTTAAAGTAAAAGAGGTAGTATGGGACTGTATGGCTCCAAACATTGTAGCTACAGAAACCACAGATTCAGTGAGCCTCAAAACAATCAGCCTCAAAACACTGTTTTATGTTTACTTGGGTCATTTCTTGTGATTTCTTTTGAAATGTAAGTTAAGTTCTTCTGCCAGATCTATAACAACAGACTAGACTAAATTAGACTGGGATAGAATAAATAAGACAGAAAGTTCCCTGCAGACATACGTGTAATAGTCCCAGTAAATGCAATCCTTATACCATAGATTGTAAAAATAGTTGAGGTAGCATCTGTGACATCACCCATTGGTTTATGGACAGTTGTTTTGAAGCCTTGAGTTTGGCTATACGGGCACGCCATCTTGGTTTTTTGCAACCAGATGTGACAATTTTTGACGAGAAGATGGAGCTGGGGAGGATGACGCGGCCAAGCCAGTGTTGTTTATGGTTGCATTGGCGCTGTGCTAAGCTAAACGCTAAAGGGGGAAAGTTGCAGATTTTCAACCCTTCTGAAGCAAGTCATCCAGTGGAGATTTTTCCGGCAGGTAAACACGGACCACCGGTTACTGCCGCTATTCATCGGCATGTACAGCAGAACAGATAATCGGCAAACTTTGCCTTAAGTTGCCAGCTAACGCTAGCGGTGTCTAGTTAGCTTGGTTGGCAGAATGCTGAACAAGACATTTCTAGATGACCAAAATGTTTCAATTAACTTTGATGAAGTCAAAACACACTGTAAGAAGAAGAAGAACACCCAAAAACAAGTTCATGGCTATTTTAATGCAACAGTGCCATGGATACGCAATGCTAAGCCGCTGTCATGATTGACAAGTCGGCGTGGAGCCACGCACTAAAGCATCCCCTGCTTTATTGTCAATGTTAAGGCACTGCAGTGGCTTCACTTTTCAGGCCTGGAAGCTTTGCCCATTACTTTTACAGTCTCGGCCTTATACACATACACCTCAATGAGTACATTTACAGGCACGCCAATATTCCACTATTATTCAGAATATGACAATATTTGATACAGGTTATGTAAACAGCATATTCCGGTTGGATAGCGTAAGCCCACCAAAGACCTTTTCCTGAACCCAACCGCTCCGTTCTTCTTGCGTGTCACGTAAGCCCGTGTTTCTTTTTCGGCAATCCGTGTTCATTTCACGGAATTCTTCCGTGAGCCCATCACGGAATTTGACGATCCGTTGGCGATCCGTGTTCATTTAACGGAATTATTCCGTGGCAGTTTAGCGGATTTTGTTGCAATTCCGTGAAACTGCCACGGATTTAGAGTTAAAGTGATGGTTCGGAGTAATTCACCCTAGGGTCCTTTGCACCATGACCTCGAGCCAAACACCCCCCCAGAAGCTTTTTTCACCTGGGTCTAACATTGGGAGAGTTAGCGTAGAGTAGCGTTATCAGCTGAATAGCTTAGCGCAGGGGCTAACGGACCCACGTTTGTATCTCGTAAGTTACCCCACTAATAATGCCCGAAATGATACCAAACGTCTACAAGTAGTACAAATAGGTTATGCTCTCATAAAACGATGGATTGGAAAGTTTGTAAGTACACCAGAAGTTTATGAACACTTGCCTGCTGGCTTCTGCTCTCTGCTGCTGCTGCTGCTACCTGCAGTTAGACGAGTGCTTAGGGCCGTGTACAAATTACTACACCGAAAAGAGTTACAACAAAAATATTTATTAATTCAATGATTAAATAAGGTAATGTCTCCAAACTTACCTCAATTATTACTTGTCTCCTGCTAGTTATACTACAGCACAAAAAAAAGTTAAATAAATAAATATTTTTGTTGCATCTCTTTTCGGTGTTGTAATTTGTAGACGTCCCTAAGCACTCGTCTCACAGCAGCAACAACAACAGCAGAGAGCAGAAGCCAGCAGGCAAGTGTTATTTACATAAACTTCTGGTGTACTTACAAACTTTACAATCCATCGTTTTATGAGAGCATAACCTATTTGTACTACTTGTAGACGTTTGGTATCATTTCGGGCATTATTAGTGGGGTCATTTACGAGATACAAACGTGGGTCCATTAGCCGCTGCGCTAAGCTATTCAGCTGATAACGCTACACTACGCTAACTCTCCCAATGTTAGACCCAGGTGAAAAAAGCTTCTGGTGGGGGTGTTTGGCTCGAGGTCATGGTGCAAAGGACCCTAGGGTGAATTACTCCGAACCATCACTTTAAGGGCCCGTGTTCATTTTACGGAATTCTGTGAGATCAGGTTGGGTCAGCTCTGTGCGTTGCTATGGTTGTTGTACACAAACCAACCAGTCCTCCACCGCTGGTAAAACACAAAGTAAACTTTGAAAAAATCGTATTTTGCACGGCTACATGTAAACTATTAGTTGAATATTAACTTTCATTAGCCATGTAAACAGCTTAGTCGGAATATCATCTTTTTCGGAATAAGGGCAAAAAACTGAATGTTATGTGTATGTAAACGTGGTCAATGAGACAAAGCCTGGGACCTAAAGCAGGGAGGAGATGCTAGTCGTCGAGGGAGGTTGAGGTAGTGTAACTGTGGCGTTCCCGGACTCCCACACATGTTGTACTGTACAAGACGCCTGAAGCGATTTGCAAAGACACACTATTCTCCCTGCCAGCCCTGAGATGTGTGTCTATGAGTGTGTACAGTGCGTAGCCTTTGTAGGCGCTCACTTCTTGCTACATAATGGAACAAGTGCTGCACTTATTTCCCCAAGTAGAATTATTAAGATGAATCAAGTGGTGCCCTTCAAGTTGTTGCAGGACTATGGCACGATAAATGCAACTACTGATGTACCCTTTTTGGATGAGCAGTGGATATGTAGTCTTTAATACTCTCTCTCTGTGTGTGTGTGTGTGTGTGTGTGTGTGTGTATATGTGTGTGTGTATATGTGTGTGTGTAAGACAGAGAGAGACAGAGCATGCGCATCACAAGGAGCTTAGGTAGCCCTCACCAAAGTGGAGGTGTTGATAAGGAAAACTAGAAAATCACACTGCTATCTCCTCGGCATGTTTTCCTGGCTCGGCTCGGTTTGGCTGGGATTAGGAAACCTTCTGAGAGGATTTAATAATTAATATGCACCCTGCCTCTGTCACCCAACTGTGAGAGAGCTGTATTTTCTGGTGAGAGGAGACGGAAAGGGGATGGCTGGGGAGCGGAGCAGGGGATGTGAGGGAAGAAGGGATGCAGAGAGTGAAGGTGATTGGGGATGCTGCTGGGCAAATCAAATATAGGAATTTCCCACCAGGATTCAAGCACCGCTTGAATGTTACCTCTGAATGTTGACCTCTGAAGTCATGGAATGTGATGTTAAACATGTTAATTAACTGGCCTGGCTGGGCTGCCACTGCCTTAGCCGGCATGGCAAACATAACAACAGCTGACTGTTGTTAGGTGCCAGTTCCCCTCCTGGGCACTGCCAATGTACTCTTGAGCAAGGCACTGAACCCCCAACTGCTTGGGGTGCTCCTCCAAGGACCAGCCCCCTCCCTCTGACATTCTTTAGTGTGTTTAGCATGTATAGGTCCTGAGCAGGTTTGTAATTCAGGCCTGTGTTCAATGTGTGTGCAGCTGTACTAACAGAGTGAAAACTGTAAATTTCTCCTCACGGGATAAATAAAAGGCATTCTTCTTCTTCTAAAACAAAAAGGAAGTGAGGGAAAGACAGAGGAAGAAGGGGAGGTGGAGAAGTGCAGGTGGGTGGGTTGGCAGACAGGTAGTCTCGCATTACCAGAACTTTGGTCTGGCTAGTCCACACAGCATTCGGGGATGGGAGAAGAACGTGCTTTGGTTTATTGGCATTTCTTTAAACCAATCACAATCGGCCCTAAGCCCTGCATGGAGCCACGGTGCCTCTGCAAAATAGCCTCTGGAAGGAACTTGTTTTGGTGGAACATGTGTACGTTCAAAAGTAGTTTTAGTCGTGCAACAGAAAACTCAGATTGGACAGATAGTCTAGCTAGCTGTCTGGATTTACCCTGCAGAGATCTGAGGAGCAGTTAACCATAGTCCTCACAAATCCACCGGAGTTTAAAATTCCAACACAAAGAAAGCGTAAGTTAACGGACATCTGGCCGAAAAAGAAGGACACATGGCGAAATTTCCGGCGGCAACGGGGCAATCCCGGAAGTGGAACGTCGTGGATATAGACTAGCAGACTTGTAACAAGTGAGAAACAGATAGAAGAGAAAAGATCGAGTTTGCTTTCTGAGCCATCACACTGCTGATCCCTGCATTGTTGTGTACATTTGGCAACCAAGTGACTTCTTGAATTCACCCCAATTTAGTGTCATGAATTTCTGCGGTGTAGTGTTATACTTCAGTCAAAGTGGTTGTTTGGGTTGGCTTTAAATGTTCAGGGGTTTGACTTCCTGTGTGATTGTTGTAAGATGAGGTTGTAGGATGTATATCAGTCATGTTTTTGTGTCACTTAGATATAGTAGATCTTCAGTAAAGTAGGACTGTGGCTGTGTTCGTGTCATATGCCATTTGACATAAGACAGTTACAGATACAGAGAAGTTGACACGTGTGTAACAACTAGCATAACATTCTGCACTGCTTCTGCAGCTGATGCCAAACATTAGTAGCACCTAAATTGTGAACAGTCCAGTAAATTTCTCAACAAGAAAATTGACTCATACCACAGTCAACCTCTGCCACATTTAAACTCACCACATGATCTCATGTATTTGCAAACTCAGTTGTGCCACACAAGATCTGGTTTGAAGGTTTCAACATCTTAATATCTCAACCATAGGAGGTTGGCTTTAATAAACTTTGTAACTGAGCTTTTTTTAAGAATGCCTGAAAAGGTCAATGATACAACTACAAGTCAGCAGTAGGCTGGGTATTGGTAGAACATTTCCAGTACCAATTAGTTTGTTTTCTACCCTTTTTAAACTAACAAATGACAAACTGCTCTATCCGTGTACCTTCATGCATCCACACTATGTATGCTAGAAAAATGTGTGAATCAGTGTCTGTGTGTGGATGTACGCCAAGTGTTTCTGGGATGTCAGTGACTTGGATAATAATTTGTGAATTAGAATGGTGCTTAGTGAAGCAGTAGGCTGTGAGACAAAGAGACGAGCTTTGTACTCATGTACCAACCCAGAGGAACATGCAGTCGTGTGTGAGTGTGTGTGTGTGTGTGTGTGCGCCTTTATGCCTATGTATTATATTTGTGCTACAAACAATATCAAAAGTGATCCCTTCTCTCAGCTTCTCTCGAGACCACAACAGCCCACTGTGTTTGCACGCACACACATACAATACACACTCATAACATAACCATGTCTACAAACAATCTCAAGCACTGATTTACATGTGTCATCCCGTGTGCAACTGTCAACTGTTCACTAACATGCACAGATGATCGTGTGAACTCTTGCTACACACACACATTCAGTGTGACAGCTGCACAAATGCAAAACAGTTGTTAGCCCATACTGGATTGGACATGACGATTGCTAGTAGAGCCAGACCAATAAAGGATTTTTTTAAAGCCGATATCGATACAAACATTTGGTGATTTAAAAATCTGATATTCCGATATATCGGCCGATATATATAAAAAAAAAAAATCCAGAAACGCGTAACAAAACATGAACAGATTTCCCTAACATTAGTTATTTGTAGTTATTTATGAGTCCTCACTAAAATAATATGATAATGCAGTTTAAAAATAAACTTTGTTTTATTGTCACAACAGAACAGAGGAACGCCAAAATATATTAAAGTTCTGATAAATAAAATGTATAAAGATACAAAACTTAAAGGGTTAACTCGAGTGCTGCCAACAGGGAGGTTGTAGAGCGCCCTCTGGGGGACAGACTATACAACGCCAACACTCAGAACATGGTTGAAGGATATTTCGTCCGTTTTTATTTTATTTCTGAAATATTCATTTATCAGCTATTAATACCGATAGTTTGGAAAATGCCTAATATCGGCCAATAATATCGGCCCGCCGATATATGGGTCGGGCTCTAATTGCTAGATCAAACAGCTCCTGTTTAGACAGTGAGAACATCCATCCATGGAAAGCACTGGACTGAATCTTTGTATCCGTCTCTTCCACCATCTTCTGCCCCGCTTTCCTTCCTGGCCTCTCTTTAGGTCCACAGTGGAAATGGATGTGTGGGATTTCCCCCTTTCTGGTCTACATATCCCTGCCTCTGCTGAATTATTTTTTATCAAAACAAAATGTATCCCCCCCCTCCCCCCCTCAAAAGGATCAATGCTAACTCACCAATAGACCATATATAACCTACCTAAAATAGAAGTATTTTAGACTAAGTAAAGCGCTGTAACGTGAGCCAGCGATAGAACGATAAAATCTGAGCAGCAGTAGCTGGTTGTATTTAGCCGCTACAGAGCTCCAGGACGCCGGCTACCAGCGGCAGGTGTTTAGCAGCCAACAGGTGACTGCGGAGCCGGCTACAGGCGCTGCCAGATGACGGTCCTCTAGGGGCCGTGGTGGTGGAGTTTAGACAGAAAAGTGATCGTCATGTAGCAATGACTGTTAAGTTTGGGCACCAAAACGACTAGTTAAGTTTAGGAAAATGCTGGTGGTTGGGATTCAAACACTCCAGAGGAACCAATATGCTTTTCATGGGTGAAAGTATTTCGTGTTTTATGTTGACACCACGTTTTGCTATTTCATGTTGAGATTATTTTCCAATGAATGTTGCATAAATAAGTGTTTTGGCATGCCTGGCCGAAGTGGTACTATATCCATGGTATTGAAAAGGGGATTTAATTCTTGCATGTTTTGTTTTGTTGTGCATGATCACAAATCGCACCCTGGTTATACAGCACTTATAATTCTTACAACATTTTGGTTTTCTGAACATTATGTATTGCATTGTCTACAGTATGAATACACTGTAGACACAAATTGGAAAACAAACAGGACATTTAAAGAATAAATCAAATGTGATCAGTACATTAAGCGCCGACCTAGTGCATGCAGGTTAACCAAACGCCTGTCTAAAAAGGTGCATCTTTATCTGCCTTTTGAAAGAATTCCCAGAAACAGCTGACATGCATTCCATGGTTTAGGTGCTACGGACTCAAACACTTGATCAATAACGGTCTTAAGTCGGGTGTGTGTGACAAGACAGCAAACGTGACATATTTGACCTAAGAGAGGGAGCTGATGAGTATGGGTGAAGTAGATCAGCCACATACAGTATGCAGGAGCCTGATCGTGCAATGCTCTGTACGTAAGAAACCAGTGAAGAGACTTAAGTACAGGGCTAATGTGAGACCGTCAGTTTGACCTATTGAGTAGCCTTTGTCGCGTTTTCTTGAATTTTTGAGAAAGGAGAGGCTCGGTCCAATGAAGATTTAACAATAAGATTTTATAACTAAATGGCATGACAGAACAGGATTTTACACTGCAGCAGACTGAAAGGATGCTTCTCACTTGTGGATTCACATAAAACAGTCCCAAACATTTCTCAGTTTCACAAATACATTCCTTTGAAGATGTGGGCGGTTTCTTGGATGAAAACTCTCTCTATCGGTCAGTCGTCCCCCACAAGAAGGGCGTACTTTGGAATTCTTAGGTTACTCTCGGTCATAGATCAAAGATTTTTGCATGAGGATGTAACTTATTTTCAAGCTACAGGAATAAGCATTCTTTTGTTCTAATCTAGTCGGCACGACAACAGGGGTTGGCTCCAAGACGGATAGACAAAGAGCTTCCTCCTGTATGCTAAATGACAGACATGACCTGATTATCTTGAGGAACTTAGGACTCAGTGTGAACAGAAAGATATTGATATTGATTGGGTCTAACAGTATTGCTACAATCCTTTCGCCTATCCCAGCTGCAGTGTACATTGTGAATACATCAAAACATAAAAGTACATTGATATCAAAGATCAGCATTGTTTTAACTTTGTAGCAGCATTCTGGATTGACTGAAGATGAATACTGAGTGAAGAGAAAAGTGCGTTACAGTAGTCAATGCAAGATGAGATGAAGTCAAGTTCAGCAGTTGAAACTACAGATATCACTATAGTAATATTTCTTAAGTGGAAAAAAGATCTGGTCAGCTTCTTGGGTGTCGAACAACGACGATTGATCAAATATTGCCTATAGGGGCCAGGGGTGCAACTACCCAGTGTCAGAGGGGTATGCAGCAGAGTTATTGCATTAGTTATGTTTTCCAAATTATTGACATTATTGTACATGCTACCTAATATTTTCCAGTTTTCAGCTCAGCAACCTCGGTTTTGCATATTCTAAGCTAGCTGTAAACCCCCATTTGGCTGCTACATTCCCAGTGTTAGCAAACGCTAGCTAGTCTGTTAACATTAATATTTGGCTGCTACATTCCCAGTGTTAGCTAATGCTAGCTAGTCTGTTAACATGAATATTTGGCTGCTACATTCCCAGGGTTAGCAAACGCTAGCTAGTCTGTTAACATTAATATTTGCCAGCCTCCAAGCACAGACGTCACACTTTAAATCCTACCTGTTGCCTTTCACCATCCACTTATTTAACTGCTGTCCATCCCTTGACATGCTAGCTCCTTTTCCCTCTTTCTTTTTCTATTTTTAGCCCCCGACAGCTATTTTGCTTTATCCATCTTTTTCCACAGATGACAACTCACTACTGTACCTGCTTGATCAGCGCTCACGGCGCCCCCGCTCGCGATATTACGAATCCTACTATGGCCACGCCAAGACCTGCCCTTCAATAGCCCGGGTCTTGGCGTGGCCATAGTGGGGAGCGCCGTCTTCTACAGTATGTTAAAATTCTGTGATGGAATCTTATGAGATAGGCGCCTACTCAAGCCTGTTAATCCTCTACAATGTTATATAATAACATTGTGGAAATGCAGACGTGATTTAGAAACGCACAAAAGCAGCTACATATAGAAAAATAATTTGTAAATCTTTGTTTGTTTTTTTACCATCGCTTTGGCGCCCCCCATGGTGCGCCGCATATCGCGCATACCCACGCCACTGCTAGGTGCACCTGGGTAGCTCACCAGGTTGAGCGTGCGCCCCATGCACAAAGGCTCAGTCCTTCGATTACAACCATTGCTGCATGTCATTCCCCCTCTCTCTCCCATTTCATGTATTCAGCTGTCCTGTCTAATAAAGGCATACAAATATTACGCAGATTGGAGCAGAGGTAAGAGATATATTACATAATCGTGAAATCTTCTGCCGACCAGGGCCTGTTAGGGTTCAGAGAACATTTCATGCACTGGAAAAGAATTTTGCAGTTGAAAGCTGTTGTTAACACTGACAGAACAGAGAACAAGAATGTAATATGCATGGAAAATAAATACATTAAATGTTTCCAAAGCTCACTGCACAAACACAGAACATACCACGAGTAAGTAAATGTCCCTCCGTGGCTTCACACATAAGCATCTTTTATTCAAGTGGCCTGATTCCATAATGTGAACTAATGCATGATGGCATCCTCTGATCCCTTTAAAGGCACATGAACAGCAGCTACAGCTCTGTTCTCAGTCCCGTCAATATCGCAATCAGTTTAGGATAGTGTAATGTCAACAGAATGTGTAGAGTAAAATGCGTGTTTGCACTTTTATTTTCTTCTGCAAACATGGATCAATCAGTACGTTTACATGCACACAAATATTCCACTATTATTCCGAATATGACAATATTTGATACAGGTCATCTAAACAGCATATAGCTGGATATTGGATATTCCGAATAAGGTCTTTTTCTGAATATAGAATTTTCCGATTAAGACGTGGGATATTCCGGTATTATTCAAATTTTAGAGACATTCTTTGGACATGTATTCGGAATATGCGTCTTAATCAGGGTTTTCACCGTAGGCTCATGGTCAGCTCTGTGCGTTTCTATGGTTGTTGTAAACAAACCAGCCAGTCGACAGTTTGCCAGGCTGCAGAACGTCATCGCGCGAACGTCACACGTGTGTAAAAAAACAGCTGATAAACACCACACACAGGACGCAATCCCAGCTTTCCTGGGTAAAAGTCCTGTGATTTACCCATCCACCACCACAACCATCTCCCTCTGCGGACTTCCATCCTTTCATACTACTCTCTGCGGCGATAATTCGCACGCAATGTTTTTATTTTATTTGTTGTTTGTTTGAATAGGGACAGATACAAAAAACATAGATTATTAGATAAAGAACAATCCGATGCCTGTATCACAGTGTTTATAGCCATGGCTAATTTGCAACACCTGTCCCTAGAAGGGCTTTTAACAGTTAAAATAATAAAGGAGTCAAATTTTTACAATGAATGCAATAAAATATCCAGAACCAGTTAGCAGTAATAAAAATAAGTGTAGTAAATAAACACATTCACTCGAACTCACACAGCTGCACACCTCACATACACACAGCTATACATTTCATATGGCATGATCACACTGCTGGAGCTGCTCCCCCCGCGACCCGATACCGGATAAGCGGGCGAAGATGGATGGATGGATGGATGGATGATCACACTGCTGCTGCTGTATAAACCATGCTTTTGATAGTTTTTTAAAGGCGGACAGTTTAGTTAGAGTCTTTATATTTTTAGGAAGCCAGTTCCACAGATTTGCTCCTTTCACAGAAAAAACATTTTGGGCAAAAGAAGTTTTACAAAATGGAACTTTACAGTCTCCACATGCAGCAGCTCAAGCAATGTAATCAATGTAGGTCAATGGAAGCCAAATGGCATTGATAAACACGCTAAAAAGCGAGTATGCGTCTCGACAACACGCCAAAATAGCATACGAATTGGCGTATCATACATATAATATTACGCCAATTAATGATATCAGTCGGAGCCATGTGAACAGCTTAGTCGGAATATCGTCTTTTTCGGAATAAGGGCAAAAAACTGAATATTAAGGTCATCTAAACGTAATGTACGTCTCCCAAAAAGTTGCGTCTAATGGATGTTTGCTTAACACAGATTGAATCCCCTATTGAGTTCTTATTGACCTGCAGGTTTTGGACTTAAGGCCACCATATCTTGAGTTTGAATACGAGGAGATGAAAGCAGTCTCTCAGACAGAAAGAGAAGATGTTTAAAACTGAAGTTGAGACTCAGAAGTCTCTTGTGCCGTAGTTTATTCCTTAAATGTGTTTGCATTCATGCGTGTGTGCCGACCGTATGTCAGCAGCCCCGCAGCAGGTGCTTGTGTAATGTTTCATGGCTGCATTTATATTCCAAGCCCCCTCTGTGTTGGAGAGAGGGAGAGATGGGCAGAGAAGGATCAAGACGAAGACTCGGAAAGGGTAAAAAGAGAGACAGAGATGGATCTAGATGAGATCATGGAAGAGATATGGGGACAAAGACAAAGAGAGATGGAGAGAAAAAAAGATATCCAGAGTGTGAGGGTGCTGATGAATATTGGAGGAGAAGGCTGCAGAGAGGAGGAGAAGGGGGAGAGAGAAAGAGAGATGGAGGGAGAGAGAGATTGGAGCTGGGGAAATATGCTGCTCTGTTATGTCTTAATGGGAACTGTCAGAGCTGGAGAGAAAGGGTCAGCCGGTGGGCCAATCATGGCTGATACACACACGCACACACACACACACACACACACACACACACACACACACACACACACCCTCATCAATATGCATAATCATAAGCATGGATACCAAGAAAATGCATTATGCTTCTACACATACTCATACAGCATATACACTGATATCCACACCCGTTGTTCTACCGGAGGTAATGGCCAAATGACATTGGAGAAAACGAGAAGAAGTTTATTCTTTGGTCATCACTAGTCTCGGCACTAAAGTACTTAAAACTATGACACTAGACTAACTGTTGGAGGGACCTAATTGTTCATTGCCAAACCTCTAGCTATTGTCCAATCATAGCCTAGTCCCTAGGCACGGCAGCTTTATCTAAAACAGTGGTTCTCAACCTTTTTTGTGCCAGCGCCCCCCTATCCATTATCCAGGTCCCTAACGCCCCCCATCAAATATTATGTAGGCTAATTGCCCCGAATATTAATGATTACGCCCCAATATAGGCCTATTATTGTTGTTACTATTGTTATCAAAAATAATCAAAAAATCAAATCATTGAATGACAAACAACACATGTATTAGTTTCCCAGGTATCAAAAACGCCATGTGAATAGAAATTATATATATTTACAGTTTTTTTTTAAAAATGCAACCATTTGACATTCAAATTAAATAACAGCAGCCAATCAGAACGACTAGATATGTAACATTCAAACTATAAATAGGTATTATCAAAAGGCCTGCTGCATGGTGTGAACCTCAGCACCTTTAGAAGATGACTATAATTTGAAGTGACCTTTTTTGTTTGTGAAGTGACCTTGGGTGTCATGAAATGCGCTTTAAATAAAATTTATTATTATTATTACAAACACTAACAGTAGCCAATCAGAAACAGCTAGCACTTTAACATTCAAATCTATTTTTCATTCAAATCTAAAATCGAATTGTGCCAACGGAAAACAAGCTGGCACTTATCAAGGGGTAAAAGCTGAAGGATCACGCACGCACGCACGCACACACACACGCACACACACGCGCGCACACACACACACACACACACACACACACACACACACACGTATTTTGGTGATGACAAACGACTTGAAGAACGACACCTACTGCCGAATGGAAATAAGTTTACAACCTTTGAAAGTTAGTGAGAGGCGTTGTTTAATGCTTAGAAGAGTCTAGCTATGTTTGCTATCGCCTGTCTTGGGAGTAAATAGCAGAAAAAACCGTTTGGAGAAAACGCACCCCCACATCGCGCTGTGTTTTGTGGAGGTGTGAGAGTCCCGTACAGTAAACAGTGACATCACTGCCTCTATCGCTTCCATAAGAAAGTTTTACAACACCAAATATAAGCCCTGAACTGCCCGCGAGTTTATGGAACAGCTGACTGTTTGCCAAACAACAAAGCACAGTCGATATCTCTCGCACGTCTCTTTTCTTTCTCTCTTTCTCCGTGAAATGAAGCTGCATTCAGGTACAGTAGGAAACGCTGTGTTTTTAATAAACCATCTGACGAAAAACTGTTACTGTGAAATATAAAGTCTACTTGTGCTACATTGGGGGGGTAAAGAATACAACAGGACGTCGCGGCGATTGGTTTATTCTTATCTGAACGCAGCTTCACGTAGTAGCTACAGAGCTCACTTAAGACGATGCTCTGACGGCCCGTTTCCATGAAGGCAGCACAGAGCTGAACACCCACAAAGCTGACAGAAGCACAGAGAAGTTAGGATACCCGTCTGGTCCAGTCGCAGTGCTGTAAACTGGCAGCTTTTAATGTTGCAGACTACTTATTCTTTAGTAGTTTAAGTGTAAACATGTGTTGTTATTGTGAATCTTTGGTTTAAACTAGCTTTCAAACAAACGCCCCCCAACGGCACCTCAACGCCCCCCTTTCCAAAATATTTGCTCCAACGCCCCCTTCATCTTCAGAACGCCCCCTGGGGGGCGGTACCGCCCCCGTTGAGAAACACTGATCTAAAACCAAACCAAAACACACGTTTGCAAAAGTGTAAGGAATTGCATAAACTCTGTGTTTAACGGTTGTGAAGTCAGCTGCAAATGTTAGCATATTTGGCTAACAAACTCACTACCCACATTGGAAACCTAGCTTTGTATTACTTCCAAAGGCCGTGGCATATCATTAGCTAACTACATCATTTTGTGGGGTGACAGGTTATGTTAGAAGAATACCTGTTTAGGATTGAAAAAAAAAAATCAAGCCCGACCCTACCCGAGCCCGTGCATGGTGTGCCCGACACATTAACCGTAATTATGAGCCCGAGCCCGATTTCAACCCGACAGTTTTTTAATACGTGGGCCGTTATAACTGACCTTCTCAACTACAATTCTGAGTTGTTTGAACTACAGAAATCGGTTTAGAATGATCTTAATAAATACTGGTAATGCAACAAGGATGAAGCAAGTAAACTGCGCTGTTAGTTTATTCAGAATGGAACGGATCGCAAATGGATCTGAATGAAGAAACATAAGACCCTCTCCCTAGCTGAATAGTGGGGGTAACAGATCAAGGCAGCAACATAGTCAAAGCCCTGGACCAGACTTTCTGGTCTTGATCACCTAATTAATACTGTCCTTCTCCTTATTCTCTCCCTATTCACTTTTGTCGAGGTTTTTTAACATTAATATGCGTTCCCCCAGCCTGCCTATGGCCCCCCAGTGGCTAGAAATGGTGATAGGTGTAAACCGAGCCCTGGGTATCCTGCTCTGCCTTTGAGAAAATGAAAGCTCAGATGGGCCGATCTGGAATCTTCTCCTTATGAGGTCATAAGGAGCAAGGTTACCTCCCCTTTCTGTGCTTTGCTATGTTTGTACCTAACCACCAATCACTGATCCCTAGCACGCCCGCCGATAGGGGGGGACAAACGGGTCTGTTGTCCTGGGCCCAGAGTAGGGGGGGGGGCCAGAACTGGGCCCTCATTAAATTATGGAATAATTGAAAACAATTTTTTAAATAGGCCTATTTGTGGAAAAAAATATGTAATATTTGAGTTACATAAAAGCTTTTTATTTGTTTTCTTCGTAATTGTCCTTGAAATATAGGTCAAGACACCCCCAACCCCAAAAAAATGGTTTGGCCACTTGATGTTGTTGTCAGTAGATTTGAAGTTCAGTACGCTCAAAATGTCCGGTCAGCACAAGTCCGGTGCTCAGAAAAGGAAGGAAAAGAGAAGAAGAAAATAGAGGCCTGAGAAAAAAAAATGTGGTGACGGTGAAGCTGGAACTGTCAACGTAGAGCAAGGTAAAAAAAAGCGCAGCCAACGTTTACGAGCCTTGTAACGTAAGCTAACAGGCCAGCTCTCATGTTAACGTCCATTAGCTTGTATAAAAGCCTGAGACAACACGTTAACTTTGACAGAAAGAGTTGAGTTTGGTAGCTCCGTCAGAGAGGATGAGACAGAGAGGAGAGAGGTGACAGGTGACAGAGAGAGTGATGCGGGAGGGGCCCGCTGCCTCGCAACGGAGGGACAGTCAGGCTACCGGTGAGAGAGAGAGAGAGAGAGAGAGAGATGCGGGAGGGGCCCGCTGCCCTGTCGGAGAGTCTGAGCAGGATGGATCAGAGACTGATCACACAATTTCAGTGAGAGATGTGAGGAGAGGAGAGGAAGATCAGAGGAGAGGAAGAGCAAAGGAGAGGAGCAGGAGAGGAAGAGGACAGGAGAGGAAGAGCAGAGGAGAGGAACAGGAGATGAACAGGAGAGGAAGAGCAGAGGAGAGGAAGAGCAAGGGAAAAAGAGAGATCTGGGCGCGGCGGGCCCATCTAAGCTTATCTCGTCCCGGGCCCAGGCAAGACTGTCAGCTGGCCTGATCCCTAGTGTTTATCCGGGAAACTCCTTCCCTTTTGATTTCGCTGTAAGTAATTTAACTTGACCCAATTTATATATTTTCTAAAAAATACACAATTAACAAGTGACTTTACACTCCATCAACTTCATCCAAACTGGCAATAGATAGCGTTCCATTTGCCAAACCCTGTTGTGGCTCAGCCTCATCCTTGACCTTTCGTCACCAAAGGTTAAAATACATTATAGTATTTGATTTTGGATGAATGCATTTATTAATTTATATTTTATAAGAATAATTTTTTGACAGTTTTCCCTGAAAAGCCAGCTCTGTCCACTAACTGTGAACTTATCAGTCGACACTATCTGTTAATATCACAGTAGTCTTTTGGTGAAAGATTAAGCTGCCGGCCAATGTCAAAACCTTATGTGTGCATGAGGTTGCATGACTATCATTTGAAATGATTGAATATGCAAAGTACGATAGGGTTATCGCACCTGGCCCAACTTTACAGGTACTCTCCCCTGCACCGTCCTTTCTCTCTCTCCTACAAGGCACCTCTCTCTCTCCTGGGGCCTGGGTCTGAGTTGAGTGGTTTCTCTGGGTTATCAAATGGGCATGTTGGCGATTGGAATTAGGCTGAGAAAAGGTTAGGAGGGGATTTATCTATTTAGCTGACAAGCTTGTGTTCCCTGTGACAGGATAAGGAATGGAAGATATCTATCAATGAATCAAACTTTATTTATAGTTCACTTTAAAGTGCTCATATTATGCTCATTTTCAGGTTCATAATTGTATTTAGAGGTTGAAACAGAATAGGTTTATGTGGTTTAATTTTCAGAAAACACCATATTTTTGTTGTACTGCACAGCAGCTCCTCTTTTCACCCTGTGTGTTGAGCTCTCTGTTTTAGCTACAGAGTGAGACATCTCACTTCTGTTCCATCTTTGTTGGGAGTCACACATGCTCAGTAGTTAGGTAAGGACTACTAGCCAGTCAGAAGCAGAGTATGAGGGCGTGCCCTTACATAACCTAGGTAAGGACTACTAGCCAGTCAGAAGCAGAGTATGAGGGCGTGCCCTGACAGTACCTAGGTAAGGACTACTAGCCAGTCAGAAGCAGAGTATGAGGGCGTGCCCTGACAGTACCTAGGTAAGGACTACTAGCCAGTCAGAAGCAGAGTATGGGGCGCCCTGACAGTACCTAGGTAAGGACTACTAGCCAGTCAGAAGCAGAGAATGAGGGCGTGCCCTGACAGTACCTAGGTAAGGACTACTAGCCAGTCAGAAGCAGAGTATGAGGGCGTGCCCTGACAGTACCTAGGTAAGGACTACTAGCCAGTCAGAAGCAGAGTATGAGGGCGTGCCATGCTAGCAGCTAGGCGAGCATTATAACGTGTGTTCCAAAGTGACCCTCGTTTGTCTCTGAAGTAAAGGCTGGACTACAATAGAGCCAGTGGTGTAGTCTAACATATTGTAGTGGGTATACTGTACTTTATTATTATATCATAGTGGGGGGGGGTCTGGGTGTCCTCCCCCCTGTATTCGGATACACCATTTTTACACCATTTTACAGTGTAAATACCTTTTATTTAGCCTGTCTGAAGAAGAAAAAAACAGATGACAATTCAAAATGTATTAAGGTAATATAATGTATAATATAATGTATATTGTGGCTATATGGAAATCCTGGAGCTTTCTTAGTGGTTACACCGCGTATACCTGCCTATCAAATACACTACTGAATAGAGCTGTTTGGAGCAGTTTGTAAACAGGGTGTTTTGTTGGAGATGGTAAGTCCCTTTGGGGTGGACTTTTGGCTTTTTCACTTTGTAAACCTATAACATGCACAAGAAAAGATATATAACACAATAAAGGAAAGGGGAAAAGCCAAAAAGCATAATATGAGCACTTTAAAACAACCAAAGTTGACCAAAGTGCTGTACTGAAGACTAAATAAAAGACATAAAGAAGATAACTCATACAGGCATAAAATACAAATAAAACAAATTAAGAGACATAAAACATGAGAACACAGCCTTCATAATAAAACAATAAAATCAAAATGTCATCGTCAAAGGCCAAGGAGAAGAGGTGGAAAGATAGAAAATTATTGTTTGCATGTGTAAATGTGGGAGCTTGTGTATGTATACTGTATATATATATATATATACTATAATATATTATGTATGTTTGTCCCCTTTTACACCTCATTATATATATATATATATATATATATATATATATATATATATATATATATATATATATATAATAATTTCAATACCGGTAGCGATACCAATACCGTGACTTTGATACCAGTTCCTAAACGATACTTCATTCAATATCAATTTTATTTAAAAAAAGGAATTATCCATTACAGCACAGATCTTTTTATTTATGTTTCAGCTCCTACTACGTGAGTCCCGTCTCTGTGTAACGTAGAGTTTTTCCTGCGTGTCTCTACGACGTGTAGACAGCCAATCACAGACAGTATTAGATCTTGGTAGCATGCTGATTGGCTCACTGACGCTGATGAGATTTACTCCTTTAGGTATTGAAATTGGGTACTGAATGACGAGGCATTTTTCAATACTCGATACTTTAGAGGCAATTCGGTCAGTCCCTAAAAAAATATTGAATTCGGTACCCAGCCCTACACCTTATATAACCATGCATGCTGCTGTATCCCCACATTATGTGCAGCTGGCTTTAAGTGTGCATTCTATGTTATGTCAGCGTTCATACTGGCGTTTACATCATTCATTGACAGAATATTTTCATCCTTTGAAGCTGGCAGAAAACACCTTTCCTCCGTCCAAACTATCCTCACTGAAATTCATGTTACTCTCTGTCACCTGTTTGATTAACATGGTCTTTCTGCTTGACTTTCTTGAAATTTTGAACAAAAACTTAGTTAGTGCCTACATATGCACAGGTGATGGATTTGCACCAGATGTGTCTCTAATCTCCTCCAGAGGTGTGTTCAAATACTGGCATTGAAGTGCATCTAGGCTGCATTTAAACAGGGTTCATAATGTGTTTCTTTAATGCGATCCAAATAAACGTTTAGCTATATCCTGATGGAAAGGTGGTGGGTGTGTGTCATGGTTGTATGCCCTTGCTCAATAGATTGAGTCAGGAGCTACATAAACATTTACACCTTTACGAAAGAGACATGATTTGGTGCTGCATTATTTAATGGTTATCAAACAGATGAGCTATTGCTCCCAAAATAACAACCGTGTGCTCTTCAGTACTGGTGATTCACAGGCACCAGCACTGAAGAGTCTTACAAAAGAAATTGAAGCCTCTGAAATTTGTATGTGCTTCTTTCACTGTTGTTTGAACGTGGTGCTTGCCAGGACAGACCGTTCTAATACTAAGTATGGGCATATTGGAGCTGTGTTGTTTGACTATGTATGAAATATTGACCAGTTGCTCATCGTCAAATATTGACTGCGTTTGCTGAGGCTTTCTAAGCATCACAGCTGGGGGAAATCAAAGAAATGTATTGCAAAGACAGCAGGTGTTGAGGGAAATCTCACCTTTTCTAGACCAAAGGTATTTTGTGTAAGGCAAGCTAAGGCAACTTTATTTGTGTAGCACATTTTAGCAACAATGCAATTCAAAGTGCTTTACATAAAACAGAAATGCTAAACAATAAAAATGTTAATTTTGTAGAATATAAAAAAAAGTGCAGTGTAAGTAATGAGAAATTTACTTGATTTCTTCATTAGCGAGTCCTCCAGCTGTTTTACATATATTTGTCCTTTGTTACTTTTCTCGGCATATTAACTTGGATTACAACTATCGTTTCAAGTTGTGATGTTTTTACTAGAGATGCACCGATTGACGGCCGATTTCCACATGATGGGCCATGACCGGCGACCGGCAGGTCAGTCTGACATATGCAGATTTTATGCCGGTCAAATGCACTCCGGCGCCGCATGATTAACATTGCGCAACATCAGCGCACCGCCGCTCAATCAGCTGTTTATGAAATGTCATAAAGTCGTAATTATACACGGCTCTGCAGAGCCGTCTGCTCTACTGATCTCAGCCACTCTCTCTCCTCTCTGATGCTGAACAACTGGAACATGAAAACCGCACTCGTGCGGGTCCTGTGAAATATGACAGAGCAGTTTATCGGAAAGTAGCGTTGGGCACACTGACTTTGATGATTTACTGTTTATCAGACCCCAGATGAGACAAGAAGCTAACGCAAACGCTGCGGTGACGGTCCCTCTGCCTCTGACGCCCCGCTGCAGGAGACGTATAAAAAAAAAGAAGATGCTGTATTCCCCCAACACGCTGTATTAACGTTACTGTTTAAAACGCTTTCCAGATTAGTGGGGATGCATACCGCTCCAAACCAACATTAAAGACGTAGTAATCTTCCCCCAGAATTTAGTTTGTTGCTAAACTGTGTGTAAAATGAGTGGTGACGTTTATGTTTTCAGGTAACGTTACTGTTGACGTTCAAACAGGCCTGTGTGTGTGTTTTGAGAAATATCTTTATACTGCAAGGCTATATTTATTTTATTTATTTATTTATTTATTTATTTATATTATATATATATATATATATATATATTTTCTTTTTCTTTTTTTTTTTGGGATATTGGATGTGAAAAGAAGGAAATGGTTCTAACATTGCACTTTAGATGTGTGTGAATTTCCCACACCAGGAGTAATTTATATAGTTATATTTTTTAGCAATCGATTATCTATTCAAAAAAATGTTCTATGTTTTATGCAAAATCTTCTATTAAAGAAAAGATAGAAAATAAATATTTGTGTGTGCTGGTGGTTAGAAAAAATGAAATCGGAATCGGCTAAAATCGGTATCGGCTGGCCTAACTCAATGAAAAATCGCAAATCGGAATCAGTCTAGAAAGTTGTAATCGGTGCATCTCTAGTTTTTACTCCAATTGGGATGATTTAAGTAGTATTTGTTTTAGGATTAGCAACAGAGCACGAGAATCCATGTCTGCTCAATGCGCTGCCATAACCAGAAATCCACAATTACTTGATTTAATAAAAGGCAGCGACAGCGTCAAACAGAAAAGTCTTCTTTTTTTTCAGGTATGTGGTGCATAAAAACTGAACGCTGCTTCTCCATGTTTAGTTCTGACTCCGGGGACAGAAAGCAGACCTGACCCAGATGATCTGAGAGGTCTGGGTGGTTCATAATTTATCAGAAAATCTGAAATGTATTTTGGCCCTAAACCATTCAGTGTTTTATAAACCATCAGAAGTATTTTGAAATCAATTATTTGAGAGACAGGAAGCCAGTGAAAAGACTTCAGTACTGGAGTCATGTGATCCACCTTCTTGGTCTTAGTAAGGACTGGAGCAGCAGTGCTCTGAATCAGCTGCAGCTGTCTGATTGATTATTTTTTAGGAAGACCTGCAAAGACACCGTTACAGTAGTCAAGTCTACTGATGATTAAAGAATGGACAAGTTTTATCCAAACATCCACATCCAATCAAATCGTTGATTTGTTCAAGGCACTTACTCAGTTTTTGTATTGGATCACAGTCCCCTGGCGATAAGGTTATGTAAATTTGTGTGTCGTCCGCATAACTATGGTAACTTATTTTGTTGTTTTCCATAATCTGAGTCAGTGGAAGCATGTAGATGTTAAACAGAAGAGGTCCCAGAATGGAACCTTGGGGAACTCTGCATGTCATATTTGTCCGCTTAGATATGTAATTACCTATAGACACAAAGTAGTCCCTGTTCTGGATTCAAACCAGTTTAGTACTGTGCCAGAAAGTCCAACCCAGTTTTCCAATTGTTCTAGTAATGCGTTAGACCGTGTCAAATGCAGCACTGAGATCAAGTAATACTAAGACTTGCCACTGTCTGCATTTAAGTGCTTAAGAGCAGTCTCAGTGCTGTGTAGGGCTGTTGGAACAAATACAGAAAGTCAAATATAATTTGAATAGTAAAAAAATCAATACTATTCGAATGCTGAAATTACTGTTTGGATGTGACTTTTTTTTAATAAATATGTTGGCTAACGTTAGCTAATCTCCCTGTTCTCGCCTTGGCCTACCCACATGTGTCACTCATGTCACGTCTTATGAACAATAAGTTAGCGGAAGTGAGAAACACAAGGCATTGTGAGGTCTAAATTAACATTTCATGCCCCCCCCCCTCTCTCTACCCTTTCCTGTCTATAGCTGTCCTAAAATGCCCCCAAAAAAGATATCTGCTGGCATTGGAGTGAGTCATTAAACTAAATGGCGAATCCACCTCTTTTCTTATTTGCTCTAATCTCACTCGTAAGCCTGAAGTTGGGAGGGGCTGACTCGATAAGAACAGCTGCAAATTTCAGTTAAAAACAAAATCAAGATTGTTCTTGATAACAAAATCATTGATTAAAAAAGACTGCCAAGGACCTGATTTTTAATAAAGCTAGCGTTAGCATATTAAAAGCATAATCTATCCGTTTTTTTGTTTATGGACAGGCTGTGGCTGATGGATGCTACATTTGCAGTTGAGTGCTTTTTGTTTCTTAGCGGCCCCACCATTCTTTTTCTATTATCTATCACAACAGCAATCAAGGAAGCTATTGGTACACAGAGGCTGGTCCTGGAATAAGTCATGAGTGCCACAAGCCGTGCAGGCTGGACCCAGACCATATCAATTAGAGCACGCTGCATTTTGTATACAAGCAACCTTATCAGGCTGGGGAGACAGAGAATGTTACCGTTGTGGAGGGGGCTGAGGTTCCTGGCGTTTTACCTTTGGTGATTCTTGTCAAGGCAGGTGGACGCCAGGGAGCAATAATGGTTCCTGCGGTAACCAGATCCTTCATCTGGTCAGTGAACTCAACAACAGAGGGAAGGGGGAAAGGGGGACTGGAGACAACTGTGACATGGATGTGGTATGGGGCGGTGAAGGAGATGGATCCCCAAAGGCGTTGGTGTTGATGTTGGTGTTGGTGAGGGGGATAGAGGGGGGGTTGAGAGTCCTTGTCTCGGCTCTGACATCGCCCACGGTCAAATCTCTTCTTAGGCGGGGGCTGAGGTGGATCTATGCCACGCTGTGTTATGTCTTCCTCTTGTTTAGAGTCCTCTTGTCTCGTGTCCTTGGCAGAGGGAAGAGATGGGGGGGCCAGGAAGTAAAGTAGGTTAAAGGTGAACAGCTTTACTCCTGACTCGTTAGGGGAAATGTCCACCAGCCTTAAAAAGATGTCTGCGGTCCCGCAAAAAGTTGAAATTGTCAGTAAAATGCACTAATAATCCATCTCTCAACTATTCTTCTGACTGGCGCTAGAGAGCCACTGACAAACACCTCAGCATCCAGAGAGCCGACTGTGTTCAGCAGATCAATAAAGGCCACGTTTCGGCACCCACACACACACATAGGATCATCATCATTTGACCCTATGTGTGTGGACGGAGCGTGTATGGATGTGCTGCCGCGATATGCAGGATTCTTTCTGCAATGTCAGAAAACCATGCCCTTGGGAAAGAATGATGGTGTTTTTACTGAACATGCTTTTTACATTTCTTACGCCAAAAACACACCAGACGCGGAAGTGGCGCGAAGGGGCGCAAAGCACCATGAAGCGGAGCTATTTTTATTTCTCACATACACACACACATACAACCAAACATACACACACACCCACCCACCCACACACACACAACCAAACACACTCAACCACTCACTGGGGGAGAGTGAGAAAAGAGAGAGACGTTCTTTTTTTTTTCAATTGTTTTTCTCACTTTTTAGCTCTTTGTCTTTCTCTTTCTCGCTCTGTTTATCCATCCTTCTCTGTCTCACCCAATAGCTCTCTCTTTCACACACTCCCTCTCTCCTTCTTGCTCTCACCATTTTTTCTCCCTCTCTTCGTCATTCCCTTCATCCTTTTATCCCGTTTTATAAAACCAATCTATATTATGTCAAAGTGGTTGTGTAACTTCACGCTTTGCCCTGAGGAAGTGCACCACACACACACACACACACACACACACACACAGCAGAGGAAGTGTGTGTGAGGTTCTGCATGGATCACTGGCCCTGATAACTATACATATACACATAAACAAATGTATTCAAGCACATACTAATAGTTATTATAATTAATGCATATATACAGCACTATTCATAACTTTGATAAGCTATCTACACCTGTATATACACACATACACACAACATGTTTCTCTTTCTCATAGACATCAGACACATTCCAACACTCATTAATGGCAAAGCTATTGAGTAACACAACCTTATTGTACATTGTCACAATTTGAGAATTTCAGGTCTAAACTTTTAAGATCGATTTTCAACACTTTTCTTTGATCGTCCAAGATAAATATAATTTTTACCTCCGATATCCGCATTATAATGAAATTTAGTTTTTGCTTAAATCACAAATATATCACCTTAAAGGGAATGAAGAGAAAATATTGCAAAGAGTTAAAAAATGAAGTTGTTTGAGCTATTTGCTATCTGAACCTTTTAAAAGAGTATGCCACCGATTTAGCATCGCTGTAACATTGTCAGGCACAGGATGGACAGACTTTGTAAAAAAGGGATCAAATTTGATGCAGCAAAACCAGATAAATTGCCATTTTTATTCCACACTTTCTTCTTCCTCGTCAAAACCTGCTACCTACATTTCCCAGAATGCAACTCCAACAGTTTGGCCAGAGATTCAGATTTGATACACTAGTATCTACCAATGAAGCCTTGATCCTCTAGCCTACAGCATAGATGAGGAAGGGGCTACAGGGGCCTGGTAAGATCACACACCCCCAGATCGTTGTGGATGTAGACTTCAAACAGCTCTCTCTCTCCACCACATGAACACAAAAGTGGACACCCAGAGCCAAAGTGTGTACCACATACAAATACGGTGCACTCCAAGAGTCTGTCTAATGAGCAGTCAAACAGAGAGGCTGATAGGAGGTTAGATTGATTCCTCCATTGATGCCTCGAGGCTTCACACAGAAAGCTTGGTATGTCCATGTGTGTGTTTTGAGTAGGAAACAGCAGTGGGCAACCATTGCTCTCTTATTGTTGTATGTTGAGCATCCAGTTTACCAAGGAGGATAGGAGGAAAACGTTTGTCTAAGCATTGCTTGCTGTCCATGTCTATGTAGCAGTGAGCATGTGTCTACATACTGTATGTGTATGAGCTTTCACACGTTCAAGGATGTGGGTTCACTTTCTAGACTTGAAAAATTGAAAATAGACATTGGGCTTCAAATTTCAAAATATCTAACACTTTTTAACTAGACCAACTCTCATGTGGCTGATACAACGCCACCGGACGTGAAGAGGGCTATTCATATGACACACACTCCCATAATGCTTTGAGCTGATGAAATACAGTTGATTGAAAATATCCTCGGTCCAACTCCTTCACTCCAAATTGGAACAAAGAGCCATTTGAAAAGATGGTAATTAATGTCTGGCTAAAAATATCACCATAACTGAGCTCAGAGGAATTTTTTTTCTGTATCCATTTGTCTGCATGCTTGAACTGTAATTATTTACACGCATCCACATAAGCGTTGCTGCCAAATTAATCTCACACAATTTGCACACCCCTCCCAAGCAGATGGATGGTGTGTGCTGCCTGACTATCTTCAGCTACCAAAAAATGGGTTCACTCCCCGCACAAAGTTTTCACCAGGCAGGGTGTCACGTTTGAAAACAGCCAGCGTGGGACTACAGAGAGCTGGATGAATTGTTGTTGATCAGACTTTTCTAAGCTAGATGCAACTTGCACCAGTAAGTAGTGTTATACTGTAGTTACCAGTTGCAGGTAAAATGCTCAGGATGTCCGTCAACTGTGTGTGAAGTACAGTATCTCATTTTTGGACATTTCACAAAGTGAACCACCTCTACTTGGGTTTCAAATTCTACCGAAAGATAAGAAACAGCGTGCGTGCGTGTGTTCTGCTTTGTAACAAATTCTCTACCTTATCTTTGATCAGCTCTACTAAGAAAGTTTTCTTAAGAACAAATCTCCTCAGCTGATGTGTACGGTGCATGTTAGTCCATATATGCAACCTTCCACTTCCAGGATTGCTCCGTAGCCGCCGGAAATTCCGTCGGATGTCCTTCTTTTCGATAGGATGTCCGTCCCCTTCCTCTGTCTTTGTGTTGGCGTTCTAACCTCCGGTGGATTTGTGAGGACTATGGTTAACTGCTCCTCAGATCTCTGCAGGGTAAATCCAGACAGCTAGCTAGTAGGGGTGGTACGGTTCACAAAACCCACGGTTCACAAAACCCACGGTTCGGTTCGTATCACGGTTTTAGGGTCACGGTTTTCGGTTCAGTATGGTTCTTATTTTTTCTTTAACACTCCAGAATATACTTCAGCATATAGCTAAAATTAGCATATTGAATGCATGTTGCACAAAACGTGCACACAGTGGCAGTTCTATATTGTTTTATTTCATCATAGGTAACGTGAAATCCAAAATGTTCCCACACCCAGACTATAAACCGCAGCCGGGGGGCATCCTCCAGCTCTGGGCAGCCTCTCTCCCACTGGACATTTCTGCAGGTGACGGACGTGACCTGCAGCGGCACCTACTCCACTTGAGGAGCGGTGTGCCGGTGTCTCTCAAAATCTGACTAAAATCTTTTAAACTGACCTTTGTTGATCTGAAATGAAGACAGATTCAGCAACTGCATGGCCTATTTCTCGCTTAAAATGTTTTCAGAAACACGTTTCGGTGAACTATTTTAGTACAATATGAGATCGTATTCTGAACGAGCCGCCATGACAGTCTTTTGAAATTAGGGACCAGCCAGACCCATGTGACGCGATCGTCCAATCAGCTGCCATGGGTTGCGTTTGTCACGCCCATCCCGCTCGTCATTTCCAGTAACTGTTTTAACATAGGTGTCGAAAGTGGGCACTACGGCAGTAAGAGGTTAGTGCACATTAACAGTGGACTGACGAACCGTGCGGTACACACACGCTCCGAACCGAGACTAGTGAACCGAGCGGTTCGGGTGTTTTTTCATGAACCGTACCACCCCTACTAGCTAGACTATCTGTCCAATCTGAGTTTTCTCTCACACGACTAAAACTACTTTTGAACGTACACATGTTCCACCAAATCAAGTTCCTTCCCGAGGCTATTTAATAGAGTGGCTCCGTACCGTGCTTAGCGCAGCCTAAGACGATTGTGATTGGTTTAAAAAAATGCCAATAAACCAGAGCACGTTGTTCTCCTATTTAGGAATGCTGTGTGGACTAGTCAGACCATCCTCCGCAGCGCTGTGGAGGAAGGTCTGGACATGCGAGGCTAGGTGCATGTGAAACACTTAACTATCTTTTTTTCATTTCCTTTCTCCTCTCTTATATATTGTATCTTTCCATCTTTCTTTTAATTTCCTGTCACTCTAAACCATACAGTGTCATATAAAGAAAAAAGAATACAGTTCTGTTTGCATGTAGCCTGTACTATACTTATACTATACTATACTTAAGACTTGAATGTCTATTTTATTGACATTATTATCTATGTTTTTTTTTTATAGTTTCAAGCCAAACAGTTAATTGAAAAAATGTAGCACACTTAATCTGACCTTAACCCATTGTACCAGATGCATTCCAGGCAGATCCCCATCAGTTTTAGGGATGGATGTCAAACTTGATGCAGAATTAGCTGATGACACTGCTGTCTGCTGGGAAACCCCCCCACCCCACACACACACACCCCCACAAGTCTTCACCCTCCAGTGCAGTCCTAACTCTGCCCTATCTGCACTTAAATGTGCCTTGACATCTGCACTTTTAACAGTCCTCATGGCAATGATTTTTAGTTTCACACAGATGTCTTAAAATAACCCGCAAGATACTCCAGGAGGGAAAGCACAGCTGTGGGCCAATCAACTGAACCGTAGGGTGTGTGTGTGTGTGTGTGCATGCGAGCATGCATGCGTGCATGCATGCATGCATGCGTGCGTGTGTGTGTCCGCGTGTGTGTGCGTACATGTGTGTGTTAGGGTGTAGTCTCGCTTTGTCAGTCCTTCAAGGTCTGACTAGTCCAAACAGCATTCCTGGATAGGAGGAAAACGTGTTCTGGTTTATTGGCATTTCTTTAAACCAATCACAACCGTCAAGGCGGTGCTAAGCAGCGGGCGGAGCCACGGTGCCTCTGCTAAATAGTCTCAGGAAGGAACTTGTTTTGGTGGAACATGTGCACAATCAAAAGTAGTTTTAGTCGTGCAACAGAAAACTCAGATTGGACAGATAGTCTAGCTAGCTGTCTGGATTTACCCTGCAGAGATCTGAGGAGCAGTTAACCATAGTCCTCACAAATCCACCAGAGGTTAGAACGCCAACACAAAGAAAGAGGAAGGGGACGGACATCTGGCAGAAAAGAGTGAAATCCGTCGGAATGCTGGCTCATTTGTTGTGTACATAAACCAAGCTAGCATTACTGTACTCCCCATAGAAGAGATGAAGGAGAACAGTGATTACACTCACATCAACTGATAATTAAAGTTTGGTTCTTATCTATTAAAATCGATACAGTTGCCGAGAAAAGCTTAAGTATTCCAGTATGTCTATGAATAAAGTCAAGTCAAGTCAATTTATTTGTATAGCACATTTAAACGAACAACTGTTGACCCAAAGTGCTTTACAGGTAAAACAGGGAAGGCAGAGACAATATGCCTTAAAAATACATAATCGCACCATGAATACAAATAGGCAAAGAAAGAATTAACAATGCAACATAGAATAAAATAACAAAGGAACAATGTTTGTAAAAAAAAACAAAAAAAAAAACAGGAATCAAGGAGAGTTAAAAGCAAGAGAGTAAAAATGCGTCTTCAGATTTGATTTAAAACTAGCAATTGTATTACATGATTTGATATGGGGTGGGAGGGAATTCCAGAGTTTGGGGGATACTACAGAGAAGGCTCGGTCCCCTTTGGTTTTTAGGCGTATCCGGGGGATGACGAGGAGTTGTTGGGTTGTGGACCTGAGTGCCCTGGTGGCAGAGTAAGTAGACAGGAGATCGGAAATATACGGAGGCGCTTGACCATGGAGTGCTTTAAAAACAAAAAGTAAAACTTTAAAATCGATTCTGAATTTCACTGGTAACCAATGAAGCTCAGCTAAAACGGGAGTTATGTGGTCATACTTTTTGGTGCCAGAGAGGAGTCTTGCAGCAGCATTCTGGACTAATTGGAGTCTGTTCAGATTATGTTGGGTTAGGCCTGTGTATAGTGAGTTACAGTAATCTAGGCGTGAAGTAATAAAGGCATGAGTGATTGTCTCGAGATCCTTCTTCGATAAAAAGTATTTCAGTTTTGCTACTGTTCTAAGCTGGTAAAAACTACCTTTAACAACAGAGCTGACTTGTTTGTCAAAATTAAGAGAGCAGTCAAAGAGAACACCTAAGTTTCTGACCTCGCACTGTAAATTTGATGACCAAGGGCCAAGGGCATTGCTCAGGTTTTTTGTAGAGCTGGGGGATCCAAATAAAATCATCTCAGTTTTCTTGTCATTTAACTGGAGAAAATTTGGATTTAATGTCCTCCAAACAGCTAAACATTTTATTAATTGATGAAGTGCAACCAGGGGAAATGGGTAAATAGAGTTGTGTATCGTCAGCATAGCAATGATAATTTAGGTTGTGCTTTTCAATGATCGAACCAAGGGGCAGCATGTATAGGGAGAATAACATGGGGCCAAGAACTGATCCTTGGGGGACACCAAATTTAATACCCACTGGAGAGGAGGATGTAGTACCCAGTTTTACAGAGAAAGTTCTATCTGTCAGGTATGATTTTAACCAGCTTAAGACAGAGCCCTGTAATCCAACTACATTTTCCAGGCGGTCAATAAGAATGCCATGATCAATGGTGTCGAAAGCAGCGCTGAGGTCTAGGAGAATAAGCAAAGCACATGATCCAGAGTCAGTGGTAAGTAGGATGTCATTATACACTTTTAGTAAGGCAGATTCCGTGCTGTGGAGGGCTCTGAAGCCAGATTGGAATTTATTCAATATATTAAAACTATTAAGGAAAGAGAAAATCTTCTGTGCAACTACTTTTTCCAAAATTTTAGAAATAAAAGATAATTTAGAGATGGGTCTATAGTTGCTAAGGTCATTTGGGTCATAATTGGGGTTTTTCAGCAGTGGTTGCACCACTGCATGCTTGAAACCAGAAGGGACGACACCAGTATACAGGGAGCAGTTTACTATAGCCAACACAATTGGACAAAGAACATCAAACACTTCTTTAAAGAGTCTTGAGGGGATGACATCAGAGGGGCAGCATGAAGGCTTTAGGTGAGAAACTATCTCAGACAGCTCAGTGGAAGACAGAGGAGTAAAATGCTGGAGGATACTGATGGGACTATGAGTTTTAACAGAAATGCAACCCTGAGAGATGATATTGGATCTGATATTGTCAATTTTACAGATAAAATATTCAGCAAACTCCTCACAGGTTAAAGAAGTGTCAACTGCATTGGCCGGATTTAAAAAGGAATCAATAGTTTTAAAAAGAATTTTGGGTCTGTTAGCCTGAGAGTTGATAAGCTCACTAAAATAGTTAGATTTTGCCTTTTTGACCGCTGCTTGGTAGGCCTTCAGGTGATGCAAAAACATATCATTTGAGACATTAAGCTTGTCTTTTTTCAACTTTCGTTCTGCCTGTCTACAGGCTTGACGGAGAGCTTGTGTGGAGCTATTCAACCAGGGGGTTGAGTTGTTTAACTTAAGGCGTTTTAATTTTAAGGGGGCTATCTGATCCAAAGTGTCAGTACAGGATAGGTTAAAAATAGAGACTAGCTCATCAATATTAGTGAATGGAGACAAGTCAGCAGTGAGGGAAAAAGGGGAAACGGCAAGCCTAAAAGAGTCAGAAAAATTAGAGGCTGTAGTTGAGTTAATGGGCCGGGCTAAAACATGAGAGGGGAAGGGGCAGAGGGAGGGCAATGCCCGGAGAGTTCAAACTCAATCAGAAAGTGATCAGAGATGGCAGCATTAGTGATTTCAAATGTATCAATTGATATCCCTGATGACAGGACAAGGTCCAGTGTGTGGCCCTTGACATGAGTGGGACCACATACGGATTGAGTGAGGTTAAAAGAGTCAAGTATTGTTAAAAATTCATTCACCATTGGTTTAGTTGGGCAGCAGACATGAATGTTGAAGTCACCAAGAATTAGCATCTTATCAGAGTGAATGGCCATAGACGACAGGAGGTCAGAGAAATCATGTATGAAACAGCTTGTAGCTTTAGGGGTCTGTACACCAGTGCACATAACAGGGGGTTTGGAAACAGTTGACAAGTAAGAACAGTTGAACTTCAAAAGAAGTGAAGTTTTTACAGGAATGATTTTGCAGTTGAATAATTCTCTTAAAAATTGTAGCTAGGCCACCACCACGACCTGAGATCCTTGGGGAATTTAGGAAACCCCACTGGGGAGGACATAAATCAGTAAATGGGGACAAGTCACCAATACTAAGCCAGGTTTCTGTAACAAAAAGAAAGTCCAGCTCATGAGATGTGATGACGTCATTTAGGATAAATGTCTTATTGGCTACAGAACGGGCATTAATAAGAGCAAATTTAACAGCTGAAGTTTGAACTGATGTAGTGGAGACATGTCCCTCAAAACGAAGTGAACGGAGACACGCCAAATCCACTCCGCCACGGGAGCAACGCGGAGATGGGCGGCCGATGACCAAAGTGAACAGGAATCCGAGTCACTGGAGGTTTGGGAGCAGACGAGGAGAGCAAGAGAAGATTACGGTAGTCAGCGCTTCCATCTGTGTAAAGCCTAGACGAGGAGCCAGCGGGCCGCATAGAGACGACTGTGGGGATGGTGCCATCAGAGTTACCAGGATGTGTATGAAAATTGCGCCGGCTTCCTCGATGCACATAACGAGGTCGCTGTCAGTACCCGATCCGTTCCACCTGCACAATCCGTTCTGCGCATGTGCAAGATGACACGTATGCCATGACGTAGGCGCAGATGATAATGCTGCGTTCATGCCACCTCGAAATAACAGGCACCGCCCCACTGGTTACGTTGTTTCTGCAGCTAGATTCAGTCTAAAATAACGTTAAGTCAAACTTAATGGGAAAAGCAGGCTACAGCTAAATTAAGACATTACAGTAATAACAATAAAGACAAGTATTGAGTGATTGTATTTTAAATGAGCACAATTAAAGTAGAACTGACGTAACAGCTGTTATATATGTTAACGTTTATTTTCAAGTTTTATTTTGAGGGTCTTTTAAAGTTTACATGCTGTCTCAGCTAGCGGTTAGCCGAATTAGCTGTTAGCTAAACTAACGTTAGCTTAACTGTGGAGGCTAACGGCAGACCGCTGCAATCAGCTAGCGGTTAGCCAAATTAACCGTTAGCTAAACTAACGTTAGCTTCCCGGTGGAGGCTAACGGCAGACCGCTATAATCACCTAGCGGTCCGCCGAATTAACCGTTAGCTAAACTAACGTTAGCTTCCCGGGGGAGGCTAACGGCAGACTGCTATAATCACCTAGCGGTCCGCCGAATTAACCGTTAGCTACCGCTATAATCACCTAGCGGTCCGCCGAATTAGCTATTAGCTAACTAACGTTAGCTGGAGGCTAGCGTGTGAACATCTTGCGCATGCGCAGAACGGATCGTGCAGGTGGAAGCGGTGCCGTTATTCCAAGGTGGTGGTGGAATGAACGCAGCATTATCATCTGTGCCTACGTCATGGCATACGTGTCATCTTGCACATGCGCAGAACGGATTGTGCAGGTGGAACGGATCGGGTACTGACAGTCGCTGGCGAGAGAGGCCGAGGGCGGTACACAGCTTGTACACCTTAGTGGGCAGACGAAGGGGCGGCGACATTAAGTCGCGGAGTTCTTTAGCGGAGTACAATAAGGCCATACTCCGATGAGATGCAAAAAGAAAGTCACTGATAAAAATAGTAAAAATCCATTTAATTGAGCCCAATTGGAATTGATTCCAATAGCCATGAAACAGCAAGGATCGGAGATGGACGCATTTTAATTCACCATAAATCTCGGGCCACTCCGAGACTCACAGCCAAGTTGAAAACCTCGGTAGCCAATTGCCCAGACAGATAAACTCAGCGTACAACAGTGAGGAAGGGGAGACTTACACACGCATACGCCGAGGGATGATCTGTTGATCAGGGCAGGAGAGGGCTCGAGTTAGGCTGGATGAGATGGTGCACCCGGAGTTGTCCAAGCTTGTAGGTGAGTAAGAAAAAGTCTCTTTGGGGAATTAAATATCCAATCTGGAACAGCGTCCATGTACGTTAAAATCCAATGGGACGAGCGGTGGAAGCATAGATTAAAAATCCACAAACAACGTCAGGCAAACAAACAAACAGCAGGCCAGGTGAGCAGCGGCAGCCAAAATGCGCCAGCGTTCGCTGAAAGGGGTTAGCGGTGGTATAAAATACCAGTACAAGTAGGATTTTATGCACACTGAAAATATTGATGCTTATCTTTAATAAATAAAGCAAATGATATCGTGCCTAATGTTGGTATCTACAAGAAAAATGGACAGATGGACAGTGAAATGGAGAAATGGAGAATTAAAGTGGGAGCGAGGATGAAGGGCGACTGATAGTCAGAAAGTAAAAGGTGTAAGAGAGAGAGAGAGAGAGAGAGAGGGATGAAAAATGGGCCATTCAAGCAGGAGAAGAAAGGAAGGTTGAATGGTAATAGGCAACAGCATGGCTTGGCTGCACGTTGCGTGGAAGAAGAGAAGGAGGTGGAAAGATGGAGTGAGGATTGCAGGTGGAAAGATGGAGTGAGGATTGCAGGTGGAAAGATGGAGTGAGGATTGCAGGTGGAAAGATGGAGTGAGGATTGCAGGTGGAAAGATGGAGTGAGGATTGCAGGTGGAAAGATGGAGTGAGGATTGCTGGACGGAGGACATGAGCCATGCAGGGAAGAAAACTAGAAAGAAGAAAAGCAGAAAGATTTAGCAGGTCAAAGGGAGGGCAGGAAGAAAAATGAACAACAGGAAATGGAGTAAAGAGTAGTGAAAGTGAAATGGAGTGAATTTAGAAAAAAGACAGAGGTGAGAGGAGGTGAAGGAAGAATCATGAGCCTATGTGCCAAACCTGGGAATACAGGACTCAGTATAATATCGGAATCTCAAAACCAGACTCTTTTATAGCTATACACCTATTATCCTTTTTTGTTTTTTTTTTTTTTTTTTTTTTTTTTTTTTTTTTTTTTTTTTTTTTTTTTTTTTTTTTTTTTTTTTTTTTTTTTTTTTTGGGTGTGTGTTGTTTTTCTTTTCATTTTATTATCAGTATGATTCTTATTTGAACTTGATTGTTACACACTGCTCACACTCCGTCCCTTCTCTGGAGATTGGGTCTGGACTCTGTCAGCCTCCCAGGCCACACTTACTGTAGGTCACATACCCACATACCAATGTGTCCATTGGTCTGATAGCCTAGAAATCTAGACGCACCCTAGTGGCAGCAAATTTAATTTGCAGCCAGGGGGGTCTAGGCACTCTCCGTTGGCTCGCGAGCTGGAAAAACCAAACTCTGGTCAGGCCAATCACATTGTGTATAGCGTCGGTGGGCGGGGCTTATGGCTGCTGCTGCTGGGAACAGCGGTCTTCTGGAAGACTTGGAGTTCAGCTTTTCTTTGAGAAAAGAACAAAGAACGGCACTGAAATCATTCTTAAAAAAGGAAGATGTGTATACGGATACGGCAAAAGTTTAATCTATCAACTAGCTTCTCTACCTTCTTCGTTGCTCTGCCTGGTTGTAGCGTGCAGAGGGAATTTGAAAGACAACCGTTTAACCCGCGCCTCAGATTGAGCCCTGCCAAAGGTGAGTTCCCAGACCCAACATCTGGATGTGGGTCTGGCTTGTCAGGCTATTGGTCTGATGCTCTGGTGCTGAATTTTTGCTTCAAGTTTACAGCAATTATTTGGAATAAACCTACATGGTCACACAGCATAGCATAGATGCAGAGTGGATCATTTTCACATCTTAGAAATGGACAATGGAAATGGAAAAATATATGTGAATAGGCATTTTCACCAATGATTTCTGACTTCTGAAAGCTATAGTGTGTGGTTTCTGTCTCCCCCATGAGGAATTCTAAGTAATGACAACAAAACTGTAGGCGCCTCCACATAATACAGCCTTGCGTGACCGCGCACCCCCCCACACCCACAGTGGCTCTGTGCCCATGTACTGGATTTGAAATTTGAAAGTGCTGATCTGCAGCTGGATAGGCGGGCTAGGAAATGGGCTAGGAAAGACTTTATAGCCATATTGGGAGAACAGTAATATGTTCCCCAGTTTTAGGACCACTCCTCAACAATGATCCTTGACAGGCACCTGCATAGATAGACCCCCCCCCAGGTGGTGCTCAAACACCTGCCCTTTTGGCCTCTGAGTAGATAAGTGGCCTGCAAGATGTTTTTCTTTTTCCATTTTATTTTTAAGGCTGCCCATGGCATCAATTCTCAGTTAAAAAAAGTGTTGTAATGCCTGACAACTGCATTTGAGTTGCCCCTCCCTTTTCGACTTCCCTTGTCACAGCCTCCACAGTTAACGCATGCAAACTGAGCGCAGTTGTGCCCCCAAACATTTCTGTGCACGCCGCTGCTCCTTGACATGCAGACAAGGCAACCAAGCCGTTTTCTTATATATTGCTTTCTTATGGAGTTAAGTCAATCATCTAAACTGACACATAATCCAGCTGAAATTCTCTTTCAATGCTGAAGATCAGATTAAAGGCAAAAAGCCACAAAAGAAGCAAGAAGTGAAGTTGGTTGTATTACCTACAAGCCTGGCAGAGAATCAACACCAGACGGTCATTGACTGCAATGGATCTGCAGCCATATGTGAAAAAGGCCGCTTTTAAAAAAAAATGTATTGTCCATTCCTCCAATTCCTTTCTGTCCCTTAAAAGTGATTGGGGGTTATGCTTAAAAGGGCTATAATACCTACACTGTTCATCTGATGTGGCTGTAAACACTTTCAAAGTTAACTTTGAAGTCGCTAATTAAACCTCACACTCACATTTCATTTTAAACCCAATGAGGAATAATGTGACAACAGTGTGTATCTCTTCTAAACTTTCTGGCTGTATTATAAATTGCATACTACCTGCATAGTACATACTACTGTGTAAAGCTCATAGTGTTCTTTTTAAGAGAGCGTGCATGAGAGGTAATGATTCACCTCTAGGCTAAAGTTTTTGGTGTTGTATTGGATTGCATTATCTTGTAAGGTATTTTGATAGCGTTACATGTGACAATATGGCAGCAGCGTTATTGTCGACAATAAGCCACCTTAGCTATAATGCATTCCTCCATTCATGCATTTCCGTTATTCTACTATTTATGGGTGCATACAGCAGTACACAGTGAAGGTCAGGCAAATCTCTCTTCTGGATTTGTCACTTGTGTTCTATGGCTCAGTATTTCTTCTGCCCTTGCCTTTTAGCACAGCAGCCAATCTTCTGCAGTTCACTGTGTGATTCTATAAAGCAGAGACACGAGGCAGGCTGTGCTAATACATCTGTATACTGATTCATTCCTGCTCTCGTCCAGGGCGAGTGCAGTGCAGGTGATGGAATACATTACTGCAAGTTAGGCTACTTAGAACTGCTCCATAACACCCGAGATTTCATTCTTGGCGTGTGTTTGTGTGTGACGCAGAAGTTGGAGGAAAAAAGTGTGTGTGTGTGTGTGTGTGTGTGTGTGTGTGTGTGTGTGTGTGTGTGTGTGTGTGTGTGTGTGTGTGCGCGCGCGCGCGCGTATATATACATATATGTGTTTGGAATACAGTTATATGCTGTGCCTTGTCACTTGTCCCTTTTGAGTCAAAACCCTCTTCTTAGAGCCACTGTAGTCTATATCCACGACCTTCCACTTCCGGGATTGCTCCGTTGCTGCCGGAAATTTCGCCTCATGTCCTTTTTTTCGGCCGGATGTCCCTCACCTTCCTCTCTCTTTGTGTTGTGGATTTGTGAGGACTATGGTTAACTGCTCCTCAGATCTCTGCAGGGTAAATCCAGACAGCTAGCTAGACTATCTGTCCAATCTGAGTTTTCTGTTGCACGACTAAAACTACTTTTGAACGTACACATGTTCCACCAAAACAAGTTCCTTCCAGAGGCTATTTTGCGGTAGAACTCGCTGCCTGGGAGGGTAACCTTAAGAGGGTCGAGGCCTTCAGAACAGCTCTTGTCATCTTCAGAGGACACTGGCTCTATTGCCGTAATTGCAAAATGCTGTTGTTATAGCCACTGAGTAAGCACAGCACTCATGTTATGGAAGTCAATGTATATTTCATGGAGCTGCTACGTGTGTGTGTGTGTGTGTGTGTGTGTGTGTGTGTGTGTGTGTGTGTGTGTGTGTGTGTGTGTGTGTGTGTGTGTGTGTGTGTGTGTGTGTGTGTGTGTGTGTGTGTGTGTGTGTGTGTGTATGTGTTCATAGTTTGCATGTTTGCCAACTCATTTTCCATCACTTTGTGTACACAGTCTCATGGTGTTACAGTATATTCTTCTATCTATTTTTCCCTTCTATCCTCCCCTATTCTGTCATTCCTTCTTTTCTCCACCTCCTTGCTTTCTCAACCCTTTAGCCCCCTCTTTTTCTTTTCCTTTAATCCTTCTTCCCTCGTCTTTTGCTTCATCACTTGCAGGGATGCAATGATGCATTGTGAATCGGTTAAAAATCAAGATGAATGTTTGAGGTTAAAAACGGGTTAAGAAGAAAAATAAATAGATTTTTAAATGGCCTAGAGCGTAATCTACTTTTGATTTCACTTCAAACGCTCTACTATTTGTTCTTAGTTCATTTATTTAAGGAGATTTTTTTCTACCAAGTATTTAATTAGGTGTTTTGATGTGGAATTTGTTTTCAAAATCTAATTATACATATTTTCATTTACTTTATGTAATTGAAGATAAAATACAATTCCTCTGTCACTTCTGATAAGAGGACACATCAGTTGTTTTGCACTGTTTGTATAAAAAAGGAATATGTTCTGTCATTTGTCTGCAGCTCATTCTGTTAAACAAAATCGTATCGTGAACTTAACATCGTGAATCATATTGTATCGTGAGTTGAGTGTATTCTCTCTCACTCTCGCGCGTGTGTGTGTGTGTACATGACGGAAAGCTGTGTCAGATGTTTGGGTGACCATACAGATGTTTTTTTTATGTTTGTGTTTTAAAGCTATAATGCGTAGTTTCTGTCTCCCCCATGAGGAATTCTAAGTAATGACAACAACAACACTGTCAGCGCGTCCACATGATACAAGCCTTCTGTGATCGTGCACCCCCTCCATGCAGTTACTAGTAACCAAGGAGGATTAAAAAACATGACGGACTCTTCAGAAGAGGTCATTATCTTCACTCCAGTTTCTGCGTGGGAAAGTCTCCAGACGCCACAATCTTCTGACCGTAGTCCTACTGAGAAATCCAGAGAGAGTTGTGTGGAGCTGATAGTCTTAATCAGCTTTGTAGCAACTCATTTAGAAATGGCTTGAATGTAACGGACGTTCATTAACCCTTGTGTGGTGTTCATATTTTTGTTACCCAGCCAATGTTCCCAGGTCTGGTGGACCCATCACATTATTAGGCTTTTTAAATCTATACAGCAGTAGTAAAGTACAGTATTTGCCATTTACCCCTGTGAGATCACACTTATGATGGGGGGTGTACAGTCATTGAAAATAAGTTATTTTTTATGTTCTTCACGGAAAATGAGCCAAAGCCAATGAATGTGAGTTAGAAGAAATACTAAATAGCATAATTTTTCTTTTAGCAAACATTGAAAATGGGTCCCACAGACCCGAACACCTGACAAGGGTATCAAAAAGCTACGCACTAAGCCTTAAGTGGTATCTGTTGATTGTTGGAGCAGATGATGCAATAACATTTTCTGTGTGAAACAGACAAAGTTTGATCTTTTCTTATCTTATCTTACTCAGGTGCTGTCTCTGGGTGCCGATGTGTTGCCAGAGTACAAGCTCCAGGCCCCCCGCATCCACAAGTGGACGGTGTTGCACTACAGCCCGTTCAAGGCGGTGTGGGACTGGCTCATCCTGCTGCTGGTCATCTACACCGCCATCCTGACACCCTACTCAGCTGCATTCCTCCTCAACGACCAGGTGGGCTCTCATCTCGGGGCAGAATCATTCAACAGACTGATGTCAAGTCATGGACATTTTATTTATATTGCCCAATCACAAATGACCAAATTGCTTCATAGTGTGTAGCATACCCTCCGAAAGATGGCCTGACACTTGGACTGCTGATTTTAGATTTATTGGAAATCCCAAAACCAACGTAAGAGCTAGTTACAAAAGAAACAATACAAACAACAAATGCATTAGCTACCTTACCATATCGTTTCAGAGCATTAGCGTAGTTTAGCATTAGTTCATAAGCCTAGCATTAGCCTATTAAACAGAAAGCTAGCAACAGCTACAATTGTTCAAAACTACTTCAAAACACCACCAACATCTAAATATTACAGTATTATGATAAATACTAACCTTGTACCTCTTCGAAAGAGTGCTAAAACATTAAATCTTTCACTGTATATGCATGTTACTGTTTCTCCTCTTTACCATCACATGTGGCAGAAAAAACTAGTTAAGTTGTCAGTGGGTGACTTTCAAAATAAAAGCCCCTCTATTTAGAACAGGAAGTAAGGCACTTGGTCTTAAACCAGGTGAAAATACATAATAAAAATAACTGTTCAACAAGGTTATTTCTTCTGTAGAGCTAAACATATACTGGGTTATTTACATAGGGCTTTACGACATACGATCCTTGATAGCAAGGTTTAAAAGTTTTGAATTTTCAATTAGTTTTTTTATTTCAGTTTTGACATTTCGATTTCTAGTTTAGTTTTAGATATTTTTCAGAGTTTCAGTTTTTCAGAAAGCTTTAGTTTTTATGAATTTATTTTTAGTTAGTTTTTTCTTGGGGCCAGGTTGAACGTCTCAGAAGTATGTAGCTACGTAAATATTAAAAATGCACGGTTGGAGAATAGACATGATGTTAAATTTTGAATCTACTTTAGTCTACTTTAGCAATCATGCCCATAGACTGTATATAAAGAATACTTCACAGTGCCATCTCAGGTCAAGTCCATTCAATGTCCGTAGTTCAAAGTCACGAGAGTTGACGGAAATTCATTATTTACTTTTATTTTTTTATTTTTTAACCTGGCAATATAGTTTCAGTTTAGTTTTAGTTTTTAGTAAGTTTCAGTTTACTACAAATATTTTTCACTGCTTAGTATTATTGTACACAGAGGATTTCCATGGCACTGAATATTTAGTCTAACTAAAGGTAGCTAGTATGTCTCAGGACAATGTATCTTTTGTCAAATATAAAGTTTATCATAGCTTTTGTTTACACCTGATTTGTGTGTTAAAGCGCCGTAGCTTCTCCTAAGACTTGGATCCTGCTGAAAGCCCTGTTTTTACGATGCAAATTGCAAATTCTCACTCCCATCTCGTAAAATACGGACTCTTGGTTGTTGTTATTGAGGCTAAAAGTCTCCTTTAGCGCCATATAACACGCTGTAACTAAACCCACTTGGTCGGGACTATTGGCGTCCCTTTTTATGCAGTTATGTTAAGGACAAGGTCTGTGACGGTTTAAGAAGAAAGCGACTTTAGAAAACACACAGGACACGAACCCCAGTCTCCTGGGTGCAAGTCCTGTGTTTGAACCATCCGCCACCCCAACTATATCAAGATCAAGATGAACTTTATTGTCCCACATCGTGGGAAATTTGTCTTGGGCACTCAACCCATGCTGCAGCCATAGTAAAAACAAATAAACACAGACAGCATGTACAAACACCAAATACTGTACAATACTATACCACAGGCCATACTATGGTCCTGATGATGTATAAAAACCCAACACGGTGTCATGCAATACATTGGTTAAACATTACTCAAAACAAATAAATTAAATTAAATTAAAAAAGAGAGATCACAAATACAACAATTACATATCTCCATCGTCATGCAGGCCTGTTCTGCCTTTTACTTGCGGGCTATTTAGAAGCTTAATAGACACACTGGGATAAATGAGTTTTTAAAACGGTTAAGTCTGCAGCGAGGAACTCTAAACCTCCTACCGGATGGCAGCAGCTCATATTCTGCGTGCAGAACGTGAGACGTGTCGCTAACAATTCTATTGGCTTGTCGCAAGGAAGCCTGTTCATAAATAGTCTGCATGGATAAGTGCTCGTTAACACCAATGATCTTCCATGCAGTATGAATCAATCGGAAAAGTTTAGTTTTCAACTGCACAGGGAGGTTGCCAAACCGAGCTGTAATACCGTACCTGACCAGGCTCTCCAGGACTGCTTGATAAAATATCAACATCATTTTTTTATCTACGCCATGAATTCGCAAACGACGTAAGAAATGCAACCGCTGCTGCAATCTGCAGCGGAGACTGTCGACATGTGTGCTCCAGGTTAGTGACTCGTCAATATGAACACCAAGATATTTGTATGAGTGGGCCTGAGTGATGGTTTGGTTGTGGATGACCACAGGCCTGTGGTCACCGACTCCCCGAGGGTCAAACACCATCTCTTCAGTCTTGGAAAAGTCTAGGACAAGGTGGTTATCATCGCACCAATTCACAAACTTTTGGATTTCCATAAAATAATCAGATGGGTCACAGTTCTTTTTCAGCAGAGATAAAATTGCAGTGTTGTCAGAAAATTTAATGACATGATTATTTGGATAAAAACTTCTACACTCATCTGTGTATAAAGTGAAAAGGACAGGTGAGCTGACACAGCGCTGGGGGGCTCCTGTGCTCAACATTTACAGATAGAGTCCCATTAACGCTGACCTGCTATCTACGATTGGTTAAGAATGAGTGATACCATTTTATAATAAAGGGGTGTACTTTAAAATCATCGTCTCTTAACTAACCTCCCTACGCGGAATTTCGGCCTTACATACTACTCATATATATATATATATATATATATATATATATATATATATATATATATATATATATATATATATATATTTCTTGTCCTGCCTATGCACCACCTGTCTATACTTGTATATCACATTGCACTTTTCTGCTTTTTTTGCACTTCTGGTTGGACGCAAACTTGTACACTGCTTAATGACAATAAAGTAGACTCTAATCTGAATCTAATGTACTCACTAAACCCGTGTAGCTGCTGCTCTCCCCACTACGTTATACAAACACTGTCCAAACATCTGTATTTTACGAGTTCGGAGTGAGAACGGGTTGGTTTTTCCACTTCTTCATTTTTGGTCTACATATTACGTATGTAAATCATCTTGAAACCTCTAATGCTAATCCGTTTGAAGGAGGTACTCACACAGCACTGTTCTATTTTTATCTTCTCTTCTCTGTTTTTCTACTCTGCTCTCTTTTACATTCTCCTCTCCTCTTCCCTCCTCTCTTCTCCTCTCCTTTCCTCTCCTCTCCTCTCCTCTCCTCTCCTCTCCTCTCCTCTCCTCTCCTCTTCCCTTCTCTCCTCTCAGGAAGAGGTAGCCAAGCAGAATTGTGGTTACTCCTGCTCGCCTCTCAATGTGGTGGACCTCATAGTGGATATCATGTTCATCATTGACATCCTCATCAACTTCAGGTATGACTTTAAACACATTAGTATATAGTATAATAATAATAATAGTAGTAGTAGTAGTAGTAGTAGTAGTAGTAGTAGTAACGAGTTACAACAGTGGTTGTTATTTGTAGAAGAAAGTGCTCCAGCAGAATTATTCGTAACAAATACAGAAATGCTGCAGGTCTAATTCCCTAACCCTGTGCTCTGTCCTCATCAAACTGTTATTAGAACTGGTTGTAAAAGAAGAAACTCTGGTTAGCATTTGTGATAATAGGAATGGTTATCGAAGAATATGGTACACAGTGGTTCTCACAGTTGTAGGGCATTATCCAATAGTGTAGTTTAGTGGTCATCACCTACTCCCCGATAGTCGATGAATGGTCAAATATATGCAGGTATATATATATATATATATATATATATATATATATATATATATATATATATATATATATTTGGATATATTGGCATTGGGTACTTTCCATAAAATCATCTCTCAATGCAAATCAAACCAGCTATTAGGCTAACTGAATTAAAACCATGCCAATCTCTAGGTATGGTGAAGGGTATGTGATGATGGGGGAGGGGGGCTATTTTAATTCCAAAGGCCAAGGGAACTTTATCAGGATGCATAGTATCCTGGATCCATGAAATAACTGGCCTTTAAAAATAAACATCTGCCTGCCTCTATGGGAATTTAACATAGGGGTGGACTGACTTTAGTGTCCAGCGGTTTAGACATTAATGGCTGTGTGTTGAGTTATTTTGAGGGGACAGCACATTTACACTGTTATACAAGCTGTACACTTCATACTTTACATTGTAGCAAAGTGTCATTTCTTCAGTGTTGTCCCATTAAAAGATATAATGAAATATTTACTAAAATGTGAGGGGTGTACTCACTTGTGAGATACTGTGTATATATATATATATATATATATATATATGCAGTCTCGCCAATAAACTTGAATGTCCCCAGATTTCATGAAGTTTATGAATGTTATTTGTTCATTGAAAAACATCAATAGTGGAATAAGGACTCAGATTATTAACTATATTTACTATATACTTTTCCTCAGATGGCAAGTGTAAACAAAAAAAAGGCTATGAACAGTGCAAACAGATATTCAAAACTTAGCCTAAACTGATAAACTGACCGCTTGCTCGCTGTCGCTACAGTCCTCATTTATTATCCTCATTTTGCACTCCTGGTTAGCGAACATGTCCGCTCCATGTCAGCTGCTTTACCGCCTTGCACTACAGAAGGACTGGTTTACCCACACCGCCCCTGCTGCATATCTGATGGAATTACATGCATGTTAAGACCACAGATGAACAAATATTCGACAACAATGCGCCGCGTCGATTAGTAGATTTGATGGTCGAATAGTTGAATAGTCAGTAGTAGTAGAACAGTTGTAGTTGTAGCGTCATAAGTATTAGAATAACAACAATTAAAGTCAGTAATTTTTATATATTCTGCATTCTTTCTCTCAGGACAACATATGTGAATGCTAATGATGAGGTGGTGAGCCACCCGGTGCGTATCGCCGTCCACTACTTCAAAGGCTGGTTCCTCATCGACATGGTGGCTGCTATTCCCTTTGACCTGCTCATCTACCGCAGCGGAGAGGAGGTAGGGCATGATGGAGGGAGACATGCTTTTTTGGGGGGTTTTGCACAATAAAATCGAAGCAACAGAAACACAACTTTAAAAACAAGATTGTGCAGGTGAGATTAAGGAAACCCCTAGGGGCTTAGAGAAGGAATCTCACCTCAGTAGAAGAAAAAAAGATGTACTATAGCTAGGGCCGGGTATCGTTAAAAAGATTTTGAGACTGATACTGATACCAATAACGTGACTTTGATACCGGTTTCTAAACAATTGGTAGAAGCATGCTGCATGCTGATTGGCTCAGTGACGCTGATGAGATTTACTCCTTTAGGTATTGAAATTTGGTATTGAATGACGAGGCATTTTTCGATACTTGATACTAAGGAGGCAATTTGTTAGTCGGTACCCAGCCCTGATTATATTATATATTATTATATTATATTATTATTATATATTATTAGAAAAGTCCTGCAATCTACAAATTAAACACAAGTAAGCATGGAATTAAATAACAAGCATAAGGCTGGCTACATGAAACAGAGGCATAACATAAATTAAAAGAATATACCTAGATATGAAAAGCGCTATATAAATTCAATTTATTATTATTATTATTATTATTATTATATGAGTAAGTAAGTTACATTATCTTTGTATAGCACTTTTGAAAACACGCAGTTACAAAGTGCTTCACACACACACACACACATGCACAATATATATGAACAGATGAATAAGAATACATTGGGATGATGATGTGTGGACTATGGTTGGCTGTTTATTCACTGCAGAGAAGGTGTGAGGGAGGAAAAGACAAGTGGTAGGGAGATGGAGAGATAGAGAGAACAAGAGAGAAATATTGTCGCTGCATTGACATTGTGTCTCTGCCAGTGTCTTTATGTAACGGAATAAAGAGGAGAAAACAGAACAAAGAGGGAAAGGGAGGAGGAAGACAGGGAGCTGGAAGATAGGGAATAGGATGAAGAAAGAGAGAGGCAGAGGTAGTTTAGTTTTGTGTTTCCTAATTTAATTTAATTGTCTCCAATGGGAAGTTGATTTGCAGCCAGCTGCAGTGGACCGTGTCTACCTTGCATCATGCAATGCACTGTACAAAATGCTAGTGAAAACATGAGTGAATTGTATTGGGAGAAAATTGTATCCACAGTTTAGAGTTTTTTTTAAGTGATTTGTTAAGGAAAAATAACATTCTCTGCGTCCAGCTTGTCCAGTGTCAGGATTTGCCGTTTTTTTTCTCTGTTTAACATCATTGGAAATGTGCGGAAGAGAATTTGGGCCACGTGTGAAAAATGTATTTGAGTTCTGAGTTCACAGTCAGAATTCTGACCTTTTTTCTCAGAATTCTGACTTTAAACTCAGAACTCAATACATTTTTTTCACATGTGGATCTAATCCTCTTCCGTAGAAATGTAATAATAATGTAACCTTTGAGTTTTTGACTGCTAGTCATATGAAAACAAATAATTTCAGTCTGATAAGCTTTCATTTGTTGGTTTAGGTCCATAATTTCCCAATAATGTCATATGAAGTTTTCTTAGAAAGAACTATGTCTGTGTATACAAATCAACCGCTCTTTACTCTTACACTACTGTCTTTTTAAGACACTCAGCAGTTGACTGTATAGTTAGCAGTAAAGTGGGATTTCACGTATGTAATCATTGTCATTTTGTGTCATTGAAAGCTGTAGATTGGCACAAAGGTAATTCTTACACTATTAAGATTTGACACATTGCATTGTGTGATTGTTAGCAAAAAGTATATGCTATTGACACAACTTTTTTAAATCAAACATTAAAATTCTTAAGGGTACTATATAGAACACACATATAATTCAAACATTCAATACTATCTATGTAATTTGGTACTAACAATAGAGATTCTTTTGGAAAGCAAAGCTCCATTTATTGGTTCCAGGAAATTACAGACATGTAGAATTAAGTGTTAACAAATTTTCACCATTTTCTAATAAACCAAAGGATTTAGCAATAGATTGAGGAAAATAATCAGATTAAGGGGGTACTCCAGCGATTTAGTGTTGTAGCTTCCATAAGGTTGAGGGACATACAAGAGACAGTTTAAAAAATGAACAGTCAAAATCACGGCAGGAGAGGCTGAGATGTCCTGACTTTAAGTATGGGTCAAGCTACACAAATGCTGGATCCTACATTTCCCATAATGGGATAGCATCTTTCATTAGAGCTTCCCTGCCTCCTATGCCCAAACTTGAAATGCAGTATATAACAGAGGCAAATATGCAGTCATACACGATACACAGTATAGTTCAGACACTGCGTAATGAGGTCCTATGGATTGCTGTATAATTGAAAAGTGAAGTGATGGAGGTGTTGGTTGGAGAATTTAAGTGAAGTGGCAGGTGGGTGTCTAGAGAAATGGGTGGGAGTTAGAGGAAGAGGATGGGGAGGGAGGGTTACACTGTAGGCTGCCGGAGACCCCTGAGGAAACTTCCCACATAATACTGTAAGGATGAAAACTGCTGAGGCCGAGGGTGATCCCTCCACACAGCAGCTCAGCCCAGGGTAATTCCATTGACAGAGTGAGCAGTACTTGAAATGCATCTATAAGTAATGGGAAGAGTGTAAGTAATAAAAACAGTTGTTATTTTTAGCAATTAAGCTACCCACCAAGACAAAAGAGATGGGTGTGGAAACTCCCCAACATTGAAATACTGCCCGGGGAAAGCTTTGCCAAGGTTCACTTCATAGATGCAGTCCAGAAGGGGACACAGAGCCAAGAAAAAGTGGAGATTTTCCTCACCAGACAACTATTATTTACTGCCAGGACACAAACACACACAAACACACACATACACACACGCACAGAGCACTGGGCTCTCTGCCAGCGCAGTAAGCGTCCTGTTCTTTATTTGTTGTATGGACATGAAGGGGAGGGGGGGCAGCTGAATACAAGTAGTAAGAAGAGGGAGTAGACAGTCCACAGTAATGAAAGGAAGTCAGGATTTACCACCTCCACAGTGAGTCCCTTTGAGACAAGGCCATGGCTGCCCCACGTGTGTGTGTGTGTGTGTGTGTGTGTGTGTGTGTGTGTGGTTTTTTTTTGTGTGTGTGTGTGTGTGTGTGTGTGTGTGTGTGTGTGTGTGTGTGTGTGTGTGTGTGTGTGTGTGTGTGTGTGTGTGTGTGAGAGACAGCAGGTGGGAAAGCTGTGAGGAGACATCAGAGCCAAGGGACTTTGCTCTCTGCCATGTTTTACAATAACCATATCTCATTACCAATACCTATTCTCTGTCTCTCCATCTCCCATCAGACCACCACTCTTATTGGTCTGCTGAAAACTGCTCGTCTCCTGCGATTGGTGCGTGTAGCCAGGAAGCTGGACCGCTACTCGGAGTACGGCGCAGCTGTCCTCTTCCTCCTCATGTGCACCTTCGCCCTCATCGCTCACTGGCTGGCCTGCATCTGGTACAATGCCATAAGACTGTCTACTTAAAGAGGAGTAATGTGGGAATAATCCTGCCTCTGTGTGACTGCGTACATCACAGCTGGTAGCATATGGGTGCTAGTGCTAGTCACAGTATTGATTTTCTCAACTTCAATACAATGCTTTAAAAATATAGTTTTTCATGTTTTTTTATAGAGGTGTACTGTATGTTCTCAAGCACCAAGTTCATTTTTTTCTGACCACAGTCAAATTGTAGAAATTGAAACTGCAGAAAATGAGTATTGGAACAGTCTAAAATTTCTGAATCAATGTGATTCAAATAAATCACTATTAGGTGTTTGAAAATGAATTTAGTCTATCTTTGGGCTAATTATTGCCAACATCAGTAATTATGTACATCCAATCATGTTGTAACTGTTTATCTTTCCCAGGTATGCCATTGGTAGCGTCGAGAGGAATGGTTCAATTGGCTGGCTCCACACGCTGGGGGACCAATTGGGAAAGCACTACAACAGCTCCATCCTAGGTACTGAGAGGAAAGATAATGCATTACTGGTTAGAAATATTGCAGTGTTACTGTCTATACAGTACTGGTTAGCTCAGCTTTAAGCAAATAAATAGAAAACCAGGGCTGCAAACTTGTCACATTTTGGCAAAACTGACCGTTTACGTGATTTGTGCAAATCCAATGAGCATTTTGGGGGGGGATGGGGTCAGGGTTGGCATACTGTATACGTCGCCAGAAATAGAACACATGCAATATAGCTTTGCTCTGCGTGTGTGAGACAGAGCCGCTTGTTTTAGGGTGAGGGGTTGTGTACTTGTTTTTTTTTTAAGAATATTTTTGGGGCATTTTAGGCCTTTATTAGACAGAAGAGCTGCAGAAAAGGGTCGTAGGTCGAAATTGAACCTGCGGCCGCTGCTGCAAAGATTGAGCCTCTGTATGTGGGGCGCACGCTCAACCAGGTGAGCGACCCAGGCACCCCGTGTGCTTGTTTGTGTGTGCGGTGAATCGATATCACATCGATATTCTACTTGGTATTTGGATGGCGAGACGCCACCTGGATGCGCGCGACAGATGTGTTTATAAAAATGCAGCGCAGTGACGATACAGACATTTTATACACCTGACGTATTTACCGTGGACCTGCCGATGTGCGTTCCACCCTTGCAGGGTTATTGGAATTTGGGGTCTTGTTAGCTTAACAAAGGGATGATTTTCTATGTTTAAGGAGAAAAAACACTAGAGTTTTAACACTTAGGCTCCTATCCTGCACCCGGCGCAGTGCAGCGCAAAGCCCGACCCAAGTGTCTTCGCTAGTTTAAGACTGACGAGGTTGTTAGTTTCCCGTCCAGCGCCCACATCGTTTAAATAACAAATGCACCTGCGCTCATCTTTGCACCCATGGGCGTGCTGGTCTTACAGGGCGGTGTGTTCAGGTGCATTCTGGGCGTATTGCTATCGTGAGGCAGCGCAAAGTGATCGCACCATTGACCAACAAAAACCTGGTCTAAAGTCAATAACGCAGCATTTCATTGTTATTTTAACAGAGCATTAGTAAAATGCTCCTAGGCTCGTGCACAGCGCACACACACTATGCTTGTTACACACACAGGGACGCACAGCAGCACACACACATGCAAAAGATTAAATGTCAAATAGTATTATTTGATCTGCTCGCACGCTTTCACTTCACACATGAGCAGATCAGTTTCTTCTCCTCTTCTTCTTCTCCTCCTTCCTGTTTATCAAATCCTCCATCATAACAGCAACGCTCCAAGGTCCTAACGCGCCTGGCTTTTAAAGGGAATGGGAGATGATCTCTGATTGGTTCAAAACACACCTATAAATTAATGAAGACACTAAGTACAACCTTTTTGAACCATGCGCCCGGCGCACGGACTCTTATAGCAAAAATGGATTCGTACACGCACTGAACGCACCTGCGCCAGGCGCTTCACGCCGTGCACTTAGATCATTAAAATAGGGCCCTAGGTTGGAACTTTTTGTATCAATTGTTGTAGTTTTTTTTTTATAGTTCTTTGTGGTTTTAGGAGTAGCTGCAGCAGCAGCAGCCCTACTTTCAGCATCTGCAGTATGAGCAAAAATAATAATAATAAAATATATATATATTTAAAATGATTTTTTCAGTACTATATCCATTTGAAAGGTCATGGAATTTAGTTTTTTAAACTCCCCTCCACAGAGAATTTGAATACTGTCAACCTACAATGGAAAAATTCCCTGAACTGATGCCCCCCTATATTACTTTTAATAGATTAATAGATAGAAGTAATAATATTAATTCTGGGGCGAGTTTTTCCCTATATCCTCATGCTAAAATTGACAGTAATTCCACATTTTAAAGCTGATATTTTCAAAAAATAGAATCATCCCAGGGGGCATGTGTTTGCATCTCTGGAAAACGTGCTTCGTCAAAATCAAATGATCATGGTCATTCTGCTAGGAAAAAAAACGTTTTGAAATCTTTGTGTAACCTCTAAATATCCACTCCAGGTTCGGGACCCTCCATCAAAGACAAGTACGTCACAGCTCTGTACTTCACCTTCAGCAGCCTGACCAGTGTGGGATTTGGAAACGTGTCCCCAAACACCAACTCTGAGAAGATCTTCTCCATCTGTGTCATGCTCATAGGATGTAAGTACTGATATCATGCTAGAGGTAGCTGTTCCTTGGCTTCAGGCCTGGGTGAAAGAAAGTGTTTTAATAAAAATGTCAAAGTAGGTGAGAAATTGCTTAGTACACTGACAATTTATGTGATACGCACTGAAATAAAGCAATGGGGACACCAGATGTCACATCAGATTGAATCACATGACCGAAGCATCTCTCTTTCTCTGCTCCACTATCTTTACTCGCCCAGTCATATTACTTTACACCAGATAGTGTCAATTAGAGAGTTTTAAATCACTAAGATGATGTTTTTTATATATTTTAATTCCGACAGTTACAGCAGCTGGAGAAAGCCATAGCTTATATGTTCTGAAACCAAATTGCTTAATGATTTATTCATAAAATTCATCAGCAGGGATTGTAATATCTCCTTGCATGCTCATCAACTCAATTTCCTCTCTACAGACTACATAGTAATTACCTCTGCAGGTTGGTAGAGCCCTGGACCTCACTGATCAGGCAAACCATAGGATGTGAAAATGAATATGATGTTGCACCCGGCGCAGCGTAGCACAAAGCCCGACACAAGTGTCTTTGCTAATTTAAGACCGACGCAGCAGTCGTTTAAATAGCACATGCACCTGCGCCCATCTGTGCGCTAGGGCTGTTGGAACAAATTCTAATTGCTATTCAAATGTGATTTTTTTTTGTAAATAGGTTGGCTAACGTAAGTTAATCTCCCTCTTCTCATTTCTGATGAACAATAAGTTACAGGGAGTGAGAAACACAAGGCATTGTGAGTTAACATTACGTACCGAGTAACGTTAGTACAACATCATGGAGCCAATGTTATGTACCGAGTAACGTTGGTACAGGGGGGGGTGACGGAAGATGTACGGGAAATAGTTTTAGTTTAAAATCAACATCATTCATATATTACTTTCAAATAGCTGTATTCTCAGTAATGTGACAATCTGCAAGAAAAAGGTTTCTTATAAATCATTAAAATAGAAGTGACAGCACTGTTTGGCTTAGTTATTAATGTTGTTAGCATCGTAGCTAACACTATTGTTACTTAGTTTATGACAAATCGTTTCAGCTGTGCTTTCTAACATGATGTCATTGTGCTAACCGAGCAACGTTAGCCTTTACAACAGAGCCACTTCACTACACTTGTTAGATAATTTTTCATTCCAGAGTTCTCTGTTGATTTGTGTTTGTCGCTGTGTGCTCGTGGTGGAAAATAATGTAAACAAAGAGCAGCGTGCCAGAAATGCAATGCGCCGTGACGTAGATCACCTTCAAGGCCAGGCTGATGTTGGAAGACAGAATGTGTAACAAACAACCACATGCTTATAGTGGTATTGACAATGCATAAGCCTGAGTAGTGTAGTATATATTAATAACAGTCTGCATTTGAGCATTAAATATTTTGAATATTATTTGAATTTTAAAAAAGTAACAAATGAAATTTGAAGGGTATTATAGAGGAAGACTGACAGCTCTACTGTGCGCCCATGGGCGTGCTGGTCTTACAGGGAGGTGTGTTCAGGTGCATTCTGTGCGTATTGCTATTTTGGCAGCGGGAAGTGACCGCGAAGAACCAAGAACCAAGAAAAACCTGGTCTAAAGTCAATAACGCAGCATCTCATTGTTATTTTAACAGAGCATTAGTAAAATGCTCCTAGGCTCGTGCACAGCGCACACACACTATGCTTGTTACACACACAGGGACGCACAGCAGCACACACACATGCAGAAGATTACAAATAAAAATATTACAATGTGAAATACTATTATGATATGATCTGCTCACGCGCTTTCACTTCACGCACGAGCCGATCAGTTTCTTCTCCTGAAAATCTCTCGTTCCTGTTTATCAAATCCTCCATCATAACAGCAACGCTCCAAGGTCCTAACGTGCCTGGCTTTTAAAGGGAATGGGAGATGATCTCTGATTGATTTAAAACAGACCTATGATTAATGAAGACACTAAGTACAACCCTTTAGAACCATGCGCACTTTCTCTTCTTTTCCGCCGTCAAACTAGCAAAAGTGCGTACACGCCCTAAACGCACCTGCACCAGGCGATTTATGCCGTGCACTTAGAACGTTAAAATAGGGCCCTAAAACTAGTTCTCAGTCTAAAAAGTGACTAGAAACAAGTAACGGCTCGTTTATAGAATGCATGCGCTTATTATTTTGTGCTGTGTTTATGAAATAAAATTGGAATTAGGCTGTATTGTATTGTAGTTACAGTTATCCAAGGGTAAAATCAAAGACTTGGAAAAACTTATTCAAAAAGCTTTTTTTTGTTGTTGTTGTTTCTCCTCCAGACAGTTTGGCATTTGCTTGGCCAGAAAGTGACCCAAGGCTTGTAAAATATCCATTACTGAAGTACAATATCATGTTGCTCTAAAATGGAAATGTACTATGAAATTGCCATGAGAATTATAAAAGTTATTTAAATTCAATCGGAGATCAATTGTGTCCCTTGTGTGTGACACACACGTGCAAAAATACACACACGCACATGCACGCACGCACACACACACACACACACACACACACACACACACACACACACACACACACACACACACAGCAGTTTTAGTGGGTGATGTAGAAAGTGATGGGAGCTGACAGAGGTTCAGAGGTTAGCAGGATCCAACTTGACAACAGGACAAAACAGAGAGGCTCATGAAGGATATGACAGAAAACACTCTGTCCTCTACAGACAAAACCCTTTAAGATCAGTCAAACTCCTGCCGGATCTCTTCTCCAGAGGACTGACCTCATGCCAACAACAGTTGTATAAACGGAATTATTCTTAAGTCATAGGCAGTGTTGTAATGTAACAAAGTACAAATACTTCACTGCTGTACTTAAAGCTACATTGTGTAAGAATTACTCCCATCTAGCGTTGAGATCATATATCGCAATCAACTCTCTCTCACCACGCAGTATTGGAGCTACGGTAGCCTTCACGCTTCAAAAAGCGAAGGTGTACAAAAGGCCGTCTATCAGCTGTCATTGTTGGAGTTCATGTGTTCTCTTAATACATCCATGAGTTCATGTCAGAGAGTGGCGCGGACACCACGAGCAGGCACGCCGCACACCACCCGACGGAAAGAAGAGAGAAAGAAAAGGAGAGAAAGAAAAGGAGACTGCAGCGGTCCGGAGGATAATTAGCTAGTTGGGATTTGGTGTGTGCCTCCAAAGCAGCTCCAATGTTCACTCTTTTTCCGGTCTCTTGTTCTTTTCAATATCCGCTTTCTTTTTCTGGGCGAAGAAGAAAAATATTTGGATTTTGAATACCTGTGGTCCTCCATGTTTCCTTCTTCAAACTTCTTCAAACTGCGCATGTGCAAGATGACACGTATGCCATGACGTAGGCGCAGATGATAATGCTGCGTTCATGCCACCTCGTCGGTGGCAGTCTGTCAGTACCCGATCCGTAATAACGCATGCGCAGAAAGGATCATGCAGGCAGAACGGACAGCTAGATTCAGTCTAAAATAACGTTAAGTCAAACATAATGGGGAAAGCAGGCTACAGCTAAATTAAGACTTTACAGTAATAACAATAAAGACAAGTATTGAGTGATTGTATTTTAAATGAGCACAAGTAAAGTAGAACTGACGTAACAGCTGTTATATATGTTAACGTTTATTTTCAAGTTTTATTTTGAGGGTCTTTTAAAGTTTACATGCTGTCTCAGCTAGCGGATAGCCGAATTAGCTGTTAGCTAAACTAACGTTAGCTTAACTGTGGAGGCTAATGGCAGACCGCTACAATCAGCTAGCGGTTAGCCAAATTAACCGTTAGCTAAACTAACGTTAGCTTCCCGGTGGAGGCTAACGGCAGACCGCTATAATCACCTAGCGGTCCGCCGAATTAGCTATTAGCTAACTAACGTTAGCTGGAGGCTAGTGTGGGAACAGATTGAGTAGTGTCGTAAATCCTCGTACCACAGCGCATGCGTGAACATCTTGCGCATGCGCAGAACGGATCGTGCAGGTGGAAGCGGTGCCGTTATTCCGAGGTGGTGGTGGCATGAACGCAGCATTATCATCTGCGCCTACGTCATGGCATACGTGTCATCTTGCACATGCGCAGAACGGATCGTGCCGGTGGAACGGATCGGGTACTGACACCGGGAAGCGACGATACCCATTAGCAGCAGCTGTAAGTCGAAAACGCGAAAGGCAGAGCAGTATAGCCTGTATGTCCCTTACCGGCTAATGTATTTCAAGATGGTGCATCATTATGGAGCGTCTACCCATATATGTCAATGCGTCTACCCCAGTTCATGCAAGCGCAAATGTAAAATTCCAATCTAATAGGAATACTTGGAATTGATGGTGGTGGTCAATATTCATGAAAAAGGACAAGTTTGTGAAGGGCAATACAGATTTTGATAATGAACAACTAAACACGTTACACACTGGGACTTTAAGTAGAATTTTCACGTATCTGTACTTTACTTCGTTATATATAGGGGTACATATGCTGTATATATATATATATATATATATATATATATAGAGGGGTGGCAGTAGCTCAGTCAGTAGGGAGTTGGGTTGGGTTGCTGGTCAAGTCCCCATACAGACCAAAGTATGATGTTGGACTGTTAGCTGGAGAGGTGCCAGTTCACCTCCTGGGCACTTCCAAGGTGCTCTTGAGCAAGGCACCGAACCCCCAACTGCTCAGGGCGACTTTCCATGGGCAGCCCCCTCACACTGACATCTCTCCATTAGTGCATGGCACTGAGCATGTGTGTGTAATTCAGGTCTGTGTTTAATGTGTATAATAACAACAACAGAGTGAAAACATTGTAATTTCCCTTGCGGGATTAATAAATTATAAATTATTATTTATTTCCAGAAACTTTTACTTTTACTCCACTACATTTCCCCTAAGCCTCTTTGTTACTTGTTACTACAAAACATAATGTGTTACACTGGAAAAAAACTGGTTTGGTGAAATATTGCTCCTAAATTGCAAAGATAATGCACGCTCCATTCCAGTTGGTGACCTAATGCTAAGCGGCAAAAACCACAACCATAGGCCAAAACTAAAGAAGAAGCATAATGACTGATAGTGTCATGGAAACACCTGGTGCAGGCTCTGCCGTCATGGTAACAGACGATGACCACCCCAACGACGTGATGAAGAACACCTTTGGCCATAAAGTTCATAATTAAAGTTTTTTTTTTACTTTTACTTCTAATACTTAAGTACATTTAATATCAGAAAATGACTTTTGATACTTGAAGGAACACTTCAACATTAGTTGAAATAGGGTTATTCACCGTCTCCTCTATATTTATATAGATGCATGATATAGTGCATGCATTGTCTTAGTCCTGCAGCGCAGCCACCGCTAGCTTAGCTTAGCGTAGTGAATGGAATCCTTTGTTGTTAGCATGTCTTGTGGCCTGCCTATTCACAACGAGTACAAAGAGCAATACAGATTAAGACTAGACCATTTCCTAGGCAGATGTTGACTAGGGACTATACTGGGGCGAAGCACTGGCCGAGCATTGCTACCAGGACATTAAAGCTTTAATACTTTAATATGCGATCATGTTTTGTTTTTTTACTTTTTTAAATTTGACTTATTTAACTTATGTAACTGTATTTGCAGCAACGATTAGAATTAAACTTCAATTGGCTGTTAAACCTATTATATGTTTCAAGTTTATTTTTTTAAGTCTTTCTTAAAAGTTAGGTTCACATTTTTTCAAGTCAGACAAACAATACTCACATGCTTGAATGTACACTGATAATGACTTAGATATTTTAAACTATTTGTTCTTATATTCTATCCTATTATTATTAATAAATGTATATTGTATTCTTTTACATGTATATTCTGTATGTGTGATGTGTGTCTGATATTTTTGCTGCTGCATCACCGGAATTTCCCATTTTTTTGGGATCAATAAAAATCTATCTATCTATATAGTTTTGGATGCTGTAATCATTCTTCCTGTGTATACTAGCCCTCAGGAGACACTGAATACGTACCAAAGTTGCAGTCTTTTTACTAGGAAAATATTTTTCTAAATGTTCCTCAACCAACAAGCTAACCTGTAGAAGGCATTTGAATAAAGACAGACAAAGATTGGGGATTCAGTCCTGCATCACTTACATTGAAATTACGTCAGGTAGGGGTCTTTTCACTGCCACTATGAACAGGAGGAACAATTAAAGCAGCCAAAAACTCTTTCATCATTATGGGCACGTGAGTGTTGTATTAAAAAAGACTTGAAAATAATGTGAACGATTCCTTTAATATAATACATAGGGCCCTATCTTGCACCCAGCGCAATTGCCTTTGTACACCGACGCATGTATCATTCCTATTTTGCACCCGACGCACAGCGGACTTTTCCCTCCACAGACGCACGTCGGTAAATTAGGGAATGAATTTGCTCCTGGGGGCGGTTCAGCGAAAAGAGGAGGCGTGTTCCGGCGCTAACATTCCCTGGTGCTATTTTGCAGTTTCAGAAAACAATTCCGCCACTGATCAGGAAAAACCTGGTCTAAAGTCAGTGGCGCTAGTCTAAAGTCAGTAGCGCGTTATTCAGATGCTATTTTAGGGACGAATGCTTGGCCATAATGTAGCGTGTGCACAACGCGCATACACTTCTCTCATCTAAATGGATGCAGCAGTTCCCATTTTTGCAAACCATACATAATTATAAAGAAAAATATTACTGAAAATGCGCTTCAGGTGTTTGGATAGAACAGGAGGCACTTTACAGTACAGTCCTCAAAAAGTTGCAGCATTCTTTGTGGCTTGTTGTGTTTTACACAACATTTCCATGAATCATGGATGTGTTGATGACATAAATGAGGAAATATTAGAGGACTTAAGGAGACGTGATGTTGAACTACGGCGGGATCTGGTCCGGGAGTAATGCGCGATGTGCTCCTGGTGGAGCGGGTGGACGGAGATGGAGTGGGGGGAGGAGGAAGGGGCACAACAGGAGCAGGTGGTGCTTTTGGAGGTACGCTCCATGGCTGCAGCAATCCTCTCCAGACTAGAGGAGACGCGCCCGAGGGGCCGCAGCAACATCGCCACCCGGACGAGACGGGCATTTATTACTTTGCCGCATCTCGCATCGGCAGCTCCCGCTGGCGTGCACCAGGCAAATCCGCCGTCATAATAGCAGTCCGCCATGGAACAAGTGCGCCTGCTCTTAAAGGGGTGATAGAATGCAAAACCGATTTTACCCTGTCATAGTTGAATAACGACAGTTCGGTGGGTAAATAGGACATACATAGAAGCTCAAAGTCCCACTGACACCCCTTTCCTATGAAAATCTCATATTTTGAAACTGCCGCTGAAAACGGGTGAATCCCAACAAAGCTGAGTTGCTTACGCAAGCATCTCAAAATCCGGAACCTTAAGAGAACAGTCATGCCCCAACATTTACATAGGCTACACAACTGACCTGAGATCAGGTAGTCTTCTGAATCTAGCTAGGTCACGCAGATCTCTGCTATTCCATTACAAAATTCACTTCTGAAACTTTTTTATGCGAGAAATCAACCATATAAAGCTCAAATATGGGCCGCTTTACGAAAAAGGATGGCTAATTGCAAATTTTCTCCTACTGTGTGTCGGAGTTTAGTGCCGGTGTTGGTGCTGCCTGGGTTGCTACATCGCCGCCCTTACCGCAGTGTCAGCGAGCTTGTTACGCCCGCAATCTTTTACCGCAGCCCGCAGGTTCCAGTAAATCTTATAATGGGTATGTGTGTTGAGTTATTTAAACAAACAATCGGGGAAATCAAGCCTCTTTGGCTGCGAGTCTCATTGTTAGAGCCGCGGTGAGATGGAGTCCATCAATGAGAGCTAGCTAGCCTCCTCCTAACTCTGACATTCACAAAAATACATTCAATTGAAATCCGAAATCGGACAAGTGTTAGCTAAGCTTTGTAAGACCTTGAGGAACCTGTAATATTCATGCCGTGACGAAATTCAAACTGTAAATATACTTTAGTTATGCGAAGTGAGCAAGCTGCGATATTTCCCCATTGTAATGAATGGGACATATAGCAAGCAGCCGCTCGTCCTACAAAGACGCTGCCTTGTTTCATAAAAATGCCTTAAAATCAAATCCGGACACAACGGTTAGCTTTATAAGACATTGGGGAATGATGTTATATAAGTGGCGTGACGAATTCAAACTGTAAATATAATTTAGTAATGGCGACAGTGTAGCTAGCTAGCTGCGGTGTTTCCCCATTGTAATGAATGGGACATATAGCAAGCAGCTGCTGGTCCTACAAAGACACCTCGCGTTCATAAAAATGCCTTAAAATCAAATCGGACACAACGGTTAGCTTTATAAGACATTGGGGAATGATGTTATATAAGTGGCGCGAAATTCAAACTGTAAATATAATTTAGTTATGGCGACAGTGTAGCTAGCTAGCTGCGGTATTTCCCCATTGTAATGAATGGGACACATAATAAGCAACTGCTGGTCCTACAAAGACGCCTGCGCGTTCATAAAAATGCCTTAAAATCAAATCGGACACAACAGTTAGCTTTATAAGACATTGGGGAATGATGTTATATAAGTGGCGTGACGAAATTCAAACTAAATATAATTTAGTTATGGCGACAGTGTAGCTAGCTAGCTGCGGTATTTCCCCATTGTAATGAATGGGACATATTGCAAGCAGCTGCTCGGTCCTACAAAGACGCCTCACGTTCATAAAAATGCCTTAAAATCAAAGTGGCGTGCGCAATTCAAACCGTAAATATATTATAGTTATGCCGGCAGCTGGCCGCGGAGCCCCGTAAGTGCAGTATCCACAAAGGGTGCACTTTGCCTATGGAGCCTCGGAGCAGGCTGCCGCTTTCTCGTCAGACTGTGTGGAGCTCCTAAAGTCCGACACATCTTACCAAATTTGCAATTAGCCATCAAATTTTGTAAACCGCGTCCATATTCAGCTTTATATAGTTGATTTCTCGCTTAAAAGTCTCAGAAGTGAATTTGGTAATGAAACATTGCAGTGTCTGGAATATGAGATTCTGTCGCTTCTCTAATGTATGTGTATTGGGGATTCGCTCAACCAATCAACGGCGCGTCTCTATAATGTGCGTTATGGCAAGTTCAACGCCACCAATCAGCGTGCAGCTCATCTAAATATTCATGACCATACCATATTTGGAAGAAAAGCTCTTGTTACAAATAGGGCCAAAACACAGGGATGCATAAGGGCCAATAAAATATCAACCAGGCCATTTTCAGCCCAACCAATGTTACATACCCCATTAGGAGACCATAAGGAACAGTGTGAAATACCCTATATAATCATTCTATCACCCCTTTAAAGGGAATGAGAGATGACGCTCTGATTGGTTATTTTCACGTTACGCCCAAACCACCAAGCTACTTCAGACCAACCCATTTTAGATTTGCGTCGGGCGCAAGAGTCATTTATCCCACCGGTATAATAGCAACAGCGCCCGAGATCCGCCCACAAAGCTACTTGCGTTTTGCGTTTCATACTTGCGTTTCAGATCGTTAAAATAGGGCCCTTTGTCTGTGTAATCGTTTGTCCTGTCCATACTGGCCGTATATATAGTTCTTCCAAATGCAACTTCAATGTAGGAGGTGGGGTGACAGATTTCAAATTCCGGTAACACTTTACTTGAAGGTATCGACATAATCGTGACATGACACTGTCATAACTATGACATGACACTGCCATGAATGTGTCATAAACGTTATAAACAAGTCATAAACGTTCATGACTTCTGTCATTAAGGGCCATTCGGTTTTTGTCATGACAAGTTGACATTGTTTAGGTTGTCTTGATTATGACAACTTGACATTAATCAAAGTGACATTACCAGAAGTTGTCTTGGTCATGACAAGTTGACATTAAATTTGTTTGGGATGTCTTTGTAATGACAACTTGACATTAACCAGGATGACATTACCAGAAGATGTCCTTGTCATGACAACTTGACATAATATCATCCTTTTTAATGTCAAGTTGTCTTAATAAGGACACTCCAAAGGACACCTGGTTAATGTCAAGTTGTCATTACAAAGACATCCCAAACAAATTTAATGTCAACTTGTCATGACCAAGACAACTTCTGGTAATGTCACTTTGATTAATGTCAAGTCATCATAATCAAGACAACCCAAACAATGTCAACTTGTCATGACAAAAACCGAATGACACTTAATGACAGAAGTCAAACATTTATGACTTGTTTATAAGGTTTAGGACACGTTCATGACAGTGTCTTGTCCTAGTTATGACAGTGTCATGTCACGATTATGTTGATACCTTCAATTAAAGTGTTACCCAAATTCCAGTAAGGGTTAGGGTTAGTGCTAAAAATGCTTTCTAAAGTTCAGTGAAGGCTAATATAAGGCTCCAGCAGGCTGAGTTGTCCAAAGCTGTCTTTTTAGTATGAAATTCCCTCTTTGTGTTCCCACAGAAAGTGCTGCCTTTCTTGGCCTGGGTGGAGGGATAGTAACACAGAGTATTGATTTAAGTCAAACTTGTAAAAAGAAAAATAGAGATATTTCAATGATTTTCAGACACTATTTGACTGAAAGCTAGTCCCTGTACAGTAAGTGACCTTTTTTGGAAGTTGTAGCGGATCAGGCCTTTGTGAGAGAGCACTGTTACATATTATATAGTCTATGTATCATGTTCATATGTCACTCACTGGTGTATTCTGTAATGCAAAAAGGCAAATTAGGCTGTTTAATCTAATCAAAGCTTGGAAATGTGACTTAATGACATTAACTTTATTTGTATAGCACTTTTTCAAGCACTTTGTCTAAAGATAAAATCATACAATAAATAACTTAGTAAGAAATAAAGTAAGTTCAAATGAAATGATACAGTCCAGGAAATATAAAAGAATGCAAGTCAGTTAAAAGCCAGTTTAAAAAGTGGTATTTTAACTGATGTAGAAAAGAGAATACAGAAATAGCAGTGCAGATTGCCAGAGGTGGTGTGTTCCACAGTTCTGGAGCCACAACTCACCTTTGGTTACATACAGACTTAGACACTCTGACTCCAGCTTCAGTGAGTCTTATGTCATCGTTTTTTTTTTAACACAGCTCTGATTCATGCTAAAATCCTTCTCCATTATTATACCATCAGCTGTCTGAACTTCCTCTGTCTATTCTTTTCTCTTCATCTTTTCCTTGCCCTTCTCCACTTATCGTATTTATATCAAACATATCACCCAAGGGGGTCGAGCTAATAATATATTTCTTTTCAGATGGCGAAGACAGTCAGCCAGAAATATGTCAGGTCATATCAGTGTATCAAACCCGTGTGTCCTTGTGCTTTATGTTAATGTCTACGTTCTTCTCTCCCTCTCTGCCTACTTCCCTTGTTTACTCCTTCCTCACACTTCCAAATGCTCCCTCATGTCTCACCCTCACCCTCTCCCTGTCTCCCACCTCCAGCCCTGATGTACGCCAGCATCTTTGGGAATGTGTCAGCCATCATCCAGCGGCTGTACTCGGGGACGGCCCGCTACCACACCCAGATGCTGAGAGTCAGGGAGTTCATCCGCTTCCACCAGATCCCCAACCCACTCAGGCAGAGGCTGGAGGAGTACTTCCAGCACGCCTGGTCCTACACCAACGGCATCGACATGAATGCTGTGAGTACTGCTCCTCGTGCACTCAAACAGGGTGTTTGGCATGAATACGCACATGTACGCAGAAAAGGCTAGTCTAGTATTTTGAGCCTGCGTTGTACGTTAATAGGATGATGTGAAGACTTTGTCTCAGCATGCATGGTCCGACACCATCAGAGAAAATAGGAATGATGTGAGTATCATAAGTGATATGCACACACACACACACACACACACACACACACACACGTTACACTTGCAAATAGACAGGTTAAAGTATGTGTAGTCTCGCATTGCCAGACCCTCCTCCACAGCGCTGCGGAAGAGGGTCTGGCTAGTCCACACAGCATTCCGGGATGGGAGAACAACGTGCTCTGGTTTATTGTCATTTCTTTAAACCAATGACAATGGTCTTAGCGCCGCACGGAGCCCCAGTGCCTCTGCTAAATAGCCTCTGGAGGGAACTTCTTTTAGTGGAACATGTGTACGTTCAAAAGTAGTTTTAGTCGTGCAACAGAAAACTCAGATTGGACAGATAGCTGTCTCAACGGAATTTACGGCGGCAACGGAGCAATCCCGGAAGTGGAACGTCGTGTATATAGACTAAATTATTTGCGCCATGCATGGACCTACATCAGTTTGTTCACATGCATGAAGGCTAAAACACTCTTTTAACATACAACTTGAAACACACACACACACACAGAAATCCACGGACACAGTGTGAGTCATACATGTCAATGGACACAAACGCACCATGCATGCTGACACAGACACGCTGATTGATGGAGTGCTTTTAACATGCCTGTTGTATACCATCAACCTCAACCTGAACTCTGAATATGAGAGTGCTTCTCCCACACACACACACACACACACACACACACACACACACACACACACACACACACACACACACACACAAACACTATAATTATGAACATGTCACACACTTAAGAACCACTGATGCAAGCATTTAATGCAGCACATGAGTCAGTGGATGTCATCTTTACTAAATTTACAGCGACATGTTTTCACTGCATTGTAACCTTTTTCATAGTCTCAGCTCAAAAAGGACTCTAACTAAAAACATCTCTGCTCATAGCTTCAGAAAGCCTTTCCAGCATCCAAATGCCTTCGTAGCATAATCGGCACCTCATTGTTGTCGGTGAAGGCTTATACAAACATAAAGGGCGAGGTCCCTGTATATACATACTTCCATCGCTGAAATCCTGTTTCATTTCTGTAGAATAAGTGAGCCATTGAAGAAGAGAGGGAACAAATTGGACTAACATCCGTTGGGATGTGTTTTAGGTGTAAGCCCCCTTCTCTTACCCTGTTATGTTGCTCTCTTAAAGGCCCAGTAAGGTAGATTCTTGTAATTATGATTGGGTTGAGTAGACCCTTTCTGTCTGTCTGTCTCCACAACTGACTGAGTCAGCTGCAACTTCCTTTATTCATGAGGATGGAGAAAATAATAATGCAGCTGTGAGGAGGAACTGAATGCTACGGCAGTGTTGTGATGAGAGCAGGAGGAAAGAGAAAGAAATATTTTGCATGTGGATGAGCAGTAGAGTGAATCTTGTGGAAAATAAAAACTCTTAGTATTATGTTTTTGACTTTGGCTACAGAAGCATAGCCGCAGCCCAACATGTAAGGAATTAAATGCGTATTAGGGGATGTGCCACATTGTTCAAGAACCTAAGTTTATCTCCTACGTACAAGATAATATCTTAAAGTTCATGTATAAAATGAAAGAACATTGCAATAAAGTATAAAAAAAATAGATATACAGTACTTATAGGCTTTATTTGGCTGTTTTGAGAGTGAGAATGAAGTGCTTAGTGCACGATACAAAAGGAAGGTTTAACAAAAGGTTTTACCTTCCTAGTTAACCACTGTGTGTGCAGTGGCCTTGCAGGATTGTATGTAAGCGAGTGTGAGAGAGAAAGAGATTGATTCATGTTTTTTTTTTTTTCGCGTTACCGAGGCAACGCCACCATAAAACAAGGATTAGTCCACTTAAAGTATTTCAAATACCAGCCGACAGGCCGGGTTTACACAATCATAGGGTGATGACGTCATACAATATGATGAGAGACATTCCAAGCATCAATAGAAACTCTGAATGTAAAAAAAAAAGACCTTTGGTACAGCCATAGAAGATTTTAGCTGATAAAAATGTAGACACACTCATCTTAAAGGTCCAAAAATTTCACTTCATGAGGTTTTTTAACATTAATATGCGTTCCCCCAGCCTGCCTATGGTCCCCCAGTGGCTAGAAATGGTGATAGGTGTAGACCGAGCCCTGGGTATCCTGCTCTGCCTTTGAGAAAATGAAAGCTCAGATGAGCTGATCTGGAATCTTCTCCTTATGAGGTCATAAGGAGCAAGGTTACCTCCCCTTTCTCTGCTTTGCCCTCCCAGAGAATTTGGCCCACCCATGAGAGAGAGAAAGACATCTCCCACCCCCCCGACCCTCCCCCAAGAGACATCAGATACAGTATTAGGGGACCACTAAGGTCTATATAAAAGCATCCAAAGAGCACCATGTCATGGGAACTTTAAAAAACCTCCTGAAACACCACCTGTTCACCACAATCTACAACCTCCTTTAGCTGAGCCACAGTCATTCTGTAAAGTGTCCTTGGGTTTCATGAAAGGCGCTATATAAATAAAAGTTATTATTATTATTATTTTATTATTATCTGAGTGGCCTTCAATTATTACTGTGTCCTCAGAGCAAATAGCAGCGAGTGCTTTGCAGACGGGTTTTGCATCTGAGGCTAAACATCGGGGCCACCTGGGCTGTATACAGGCAGTACTCCAGGCTGTAGTACTTCCACCTACTCTGCATGTTTGTCGGTTCACAAAAGAATGTCATCTATGTTTTAATATATCAGTTCATATCCTCCTAAATAGGCTAGAATTGAACAACAATGACAAACAAGGCAGTTGAAGACAGTGCTCGTTGTTGTAAAGATGCAAAATGAAAACACTGTTACTGTCTTTTCTCATTATTATGAACATTCATTCAGTCATTCTTATGGAAAATACAATAACTTTTTATTATTTGCTAGGCTGCCCCCCCCCCCACACACACACACACACACACAAACACACACACAGAGGCACACTTTTCCACACTAAACAGAAGCTTTGCAAAGCTACAGCAAAGAGCACAATAATATATCATGACAGCAAACATTTATATAAACACTAGCGATGTAGGCTTGCAGGTCAGCGTCTGCTAAATGCACCAGTAAACACCTGATGTAACAAATCAGCAAAATGGTTGGTATGTACAGGCAGTAATAGGTTATTATTCAAATCCACAAAAGGGAGTTCTCAGTTGTGTTGTGAAAGGTTATACTGAGTTTATTCAATTTGTTTTCATGTTTCCATGTTTGACTGTTTGAAATGTTCAAATCAGAGGTTCAAACATTTCAAAAGGTGTAAGTGTGTGGGGGGGGGAGCAATGAGATCTGCAAAACGTCTGTAGCCCAGGAACTTAGGACCGAGGTGGGAGGTGAAAAAGAAGCTAGAGACAAATGACGAAAGGAAGAAACGATTGGGGCTTAGAAAGTTAAAGTTTGAAACATGAAAAAGAGAGAAATGGAGAGACAGAAACAGTGCTGGTGTTTTAGGTACAGTTCTGTTCTGTGCAGTCAGCCAGAGAGTTACAAGCCCATAGCCTGCTTTTTAAAAGAGCTTGCTGTGAACTCATTAAAATTGCACCAATTCTTCATATTAATTACACTCTAAGGGCCTGCTGACTCTGTTCTGGTAGACCCTCTGAAATAACAGTTTGTAATAATGTAGCAGTGAAGCTCTAAAAACCACTGCATAGGCCCTTTTAAATAGAAAGAATTCCCAGACTGCTGATGCCTGTCTTCCACTTAGGGGTTAACATTATAAAAGATGAAATTAAAACCATGACTTCTCTGATGGTTAGAAGAACCAATATGTTGTGGTATATGTATAGGGAATGTAGGTTTGCAATGTTAATTTGTGGACTGGTGTTATTAAAAGGCTAATGGTCCATGAATGTTGACCAGTAGGGATTATGACAATAAAAACTGTACCAATACACTTTTTTTATTATTTCTTTTAAAGCATCCATAATCTGTGAAATTTATTTGACTATTAGCTTTACGTTCTTGACAGTCGTTGCTAATAGCATGGGATTAATCTTTCACTATCAATTCATCCGCTTTCTTTATCCCACCTCTTCTCTTTCCATCTCTTTCCCTTCTCTCCTCCCTCTCCTTTCATCTCTCCTTTTTTGCTTTTTTTCCCGACTCTTTTGCTCCACTTGTATCTATTGCTTTTTTACTCACTTATCTTCTTTTGTTCTTTAATTCCTTCTTTCTCTCTTCTACTTCTGTCCTCTCCTGCTTCTCTATCCCTTCTTCCTTCCTTGTCCTCGTCTCCTTCCTCCCTCTGCTCCCTCTGCTCCCTTACTCCCTCTCCCCAGGTGCTGAAGGGTTTCCCAGAGTGTCTACAGGCGGATATCTGCCTCCATCTGAACCGGACGTTGCTGCAGAACTGTAAGGCTTTTAAGGGCTCCACCAAGGGCTGCCTCAGGGCGTTGGCCATGAAGTTCAAGACCACCCACGCACCCCCGGGTGACACGCTGGTCCATGCTGGGGACGTCCTCACTGCCGTCTACTTCATTTCCAGGGGATCCATAGAGATACTAAGAGGAGATGTGGTGGTTGCCATCTTGGGTACAAAAAACTTATATTTATATTTATATATGTATGTATATATATATATATATATATATATATATATATATATATATATATATATATATATATATATATACACAGTCAATATATGTTGTACTGATTACATAAACCACCTACCTTAGCCCTTTAACTTTTAGCTTATTTAAAACTAAATCTGAGGAAGAACATGACAACATCTGGAAACATTACTCTTACAGGAGATGACTTAGACGTATAAACAGTTTAGTCCAAATTTTAAATTTCCCTTTCAGCTTGTAGGTCTAATCCATTGCAGGCCAATGCAGGGCTGCTTCCCTGAGATCTAGCAAGTAAGAGTAGTTCAGACTGGAATGCCCTGACTTATCTACAGGACAACAGTTCTCCACTGGTCCATAGCCTCCTGCGTCAATACAGACTTTGTAAAAGTATGTAGCAGACCTCTTTCTTGCCCAGTTACATTTTCTTTTTTGATTTATACTTGGATATCTTCCAGCGTGCCTTTCTGGTTGATGACTCTGTACATGCTCGTCTAAAGCGGCCGCTGGAATCAACACAAACTGATGTAATGTAATGTGCAAGCACAGCATGCACATGCTGCCTCTCAACAACTATAGCGTATGCATTAGCTGGTAGCGCCATCTGCTGGTGAGCATAGAGTGTTACTCCTAATAGTTGAAGTGTGGATTTAGGACAACACAACAAAACATACGATCAGGTTGTACCTAGTCTCGCATTGCCAGACCTTCCCCGACAGCGCTATGGAGGAGGGTCTGGCTAGTCCACACAGCATTCTGGGATGGGAGAAAAACTTGCTCTGGTTTATTGGCCTTTCTTTAAACCAATCACAATCGTCTTGGGGCAGCGCTAAGCCCCGGACACAATGACTTGAAAGCAAAAATAGCCTCGGGAAGGAACTTGTTTTGGTGGAACATGTGTACGTTCAAAAGATAAAACTCAGATTGGACAGATAGTCTAGCTAGCTGTCTGGATTTACCCTGCAGAGATCTGAGGAGCAGTTAACCATAGTCCTCACAAATCCACCAGAGGTTAGAAGCCAACACAAAGAAAGAGGAAGGGGACAGAAATCCTGCCTAAAAAGACATCATCCTGCGGAATTTCCGGTGATACCTGAACAATCCCGGAAGTGGAACGACTTCGATATAGACTAGGTTATACCTCGTTTCTTTTGCCCAATGTGAGCAGAGATTGGATCTAGCTCCCTTAACAGGAAAACAGTTGGATGAATTAATAGCATAGGGCTGTTGTGTAAAGTAACATATGTGTAGATGTACTGTATATTAAGCATGAAATGCATTCACCAGTGGTGACCATCATGTAGAATGAAGTTAACTATTTGCTCTAAATGATTATGTAACGTTTGCATGTCTTGCCCTAAAAGATACATAACATAATATTTTAAAAGGTGGGATAAGAAATCTGGTAGTCGGAGAAGAATTAACTTTAAGACAGTTTGAGAAAAAGATCTTCAACATTTTAAGTAATTTTGCCAAAGAATATTGGCCTATTAGGCCTATATTTTGAGAGACTCATATGATTGAAAATAAACACAGTTGTGTTCACATAAACCATAAACCATGACCAAAACACTTCTAGTACACTGTCATATTTGTGGCTCATAAAAAAATGATTGCAGCCAATAAATAGATAAAGTATCCCACATAACATGCGTTGCCTTTAATAATTGATGGCAGAGCCAAATATCCTCTAAATGTCAGGATACATTAAATATCCCCATAAAATATAATGCATACATGGCTGATATTTCAGTTAATCTAAAAAGCAGTTTAATTATTGTTATGTAACAATAATACTCGTACACACACTGTAGGACTTAGACTTTTTTCAATCGTGCAATAACGCAACATAACATTGAATTTTTTTTATTGTTTGCATTGCACGCTGTGCTTTCACATTACATTATATCAGTTTGTGTTGATTCCAGCGGCCGCTTTAGACGAAACCCAAGGTTGCTTTACACAGGTACAGGGGGACAAGGGAAAAGAAAATAGTAGGGAGACACAAACACGGACTAACATTGTGCAATCTAAAGTTATTTTATAAATAAAATGGACATATTACATATCTGAGGGCCAAATCGTTGACGTTTTTGAATCATTTACAATCCCGTAATGTTCTCCATCTGTTGAAAGGCCGACTGAAGTTGGCTCGCCCGTCGACCTGTAGCCTACTTTCCCTTTCAGCTTTTAGTTGTTCTTTGTTTCATTCCCTTCTTTCCTGTGATGGTCCTGCCCCAGTATCAGCCATAACTACAACAGATAACTTCTAAAATAACATTAGAATACAATTAGGCCTATATAAAGAACTCTCCTGCTACCTTTTACCTGGCTCCACTAACCTGGCATACACTAACAGGCTTTTCTGGTGTTCCAAAGAAATCTGTGACCCTTCAGAATGTGTTACTGTAGCTCCGTCTACCTGCCCTAAATCACTCTGTGACTTCGCAGGAAAAATCAGACCAGGGCAGAGACATTATGATAACTATATAAAACTAGCGGTCTTTTCACTGTTAGTCTCGTTTGCTGTTACAGGTCATTCATGATCATCAGATGGATATGGTAACTTTAACTGACCTTTTTTAACTGTCTAATGTTTTTATGTTTTTATGCCTCAGGGAACTGCCACGCAAATGTCGCTACATTGTTGTCTGACCGCTTAATATATTGACAATAAAGCTACTTTGACTTGTTGCTTTTCCCCTTTCTCAGGGAAGAATGATATCTTCGGCGAGCCTATCAACCTGTATTCCCGACCAGGTAAATCCAACGCTGATGTGAGGGCTCTAACCTACTGCGACCTCCATAAAATCTTCAGAGAAGATGTTCTGGAGGTGCTGGACATGTATCCTGAGTTCGCAGACCACTTCTGGAACAACCTGGAAATCACCTTCAACCTCCGAGATGTGAGTTTTACAACCTCATCAAAGAGGTGAAGTCTGATTCAGACAGACACCCTGAATACTTTGAAGCAATATGGTTAATATCAGCCAAAATATATATAAATCTGCGTAAAGTGCTCATATTATGCTCATTTTCAGGTTCATAATTGTATTTAAAGGTTATATCAGAATAGGTTTACATGGTTTAATTTTCAAAAAGCACCTTATTTTGTTGTACTGCACATTGCTGCAGCTCCTCTTTTCACCCTGTGTGTTGAGCTCTCTGCTTTAGCTACAGAGTGAGACATCTCACTTCGCCCCTTTGTTGGGAGTCGCACATGCTCAGTACCTAGGTAAGGACTACTAGCCAGTCAGAAGCAGCGTATGAGGGCGTGCCCTGACAGTAGCTAGGTAAGGACTACTAGCCAGTCAGAAGCAGAGTATGAGGGCGTGCCCTGACAGTACCTAGGTAAGGACTACTAGCCAGTCAGAAGCAGAGTATGAGGGCGTGCTCTGACAGTACCTAGGTAAGGACTACTAGCCAGTCAGAAGCAGAGTATGAGGCCGTGCCCTGACAGTACCTAGGTAAGGACTACTAGCCAGTCAGAAGCAGAGTATGAGGGCGTGCCATGCTAGCAGCTAGGCGAGCATTATAACATGTGTTCCAAAGTGACCCACGTTTGTCTCTGAAGTAAAGGCTGGACTACAACAGAGCTGTTTGGAGCAGTTTGTAAGTCCCTTTGGGGGGGACTTTGGGCTTTTTCACTTTGTAAACCTATAACGTGCACAATAAATATATATAACACAATAACGGAAAGGGAAAAAGCCAAAAAGCATAATATGAGCACTTTAAAGTGTTTTCTCTGTGTTGGGGGTAGTATCCAAGCAAAGATGTTCCTTTAACTGAATAAAGGTTAACTGATTCTTACTGTGGCTTCTTTTACACATATCATCCCCACAATGTTATCTTTTAATAAAGGCTTTTTAATGCTGGTCCTCATTTCAGACCAACATGATCCCAGGCTCTCCGAGCAGTGATGACTCCAACTGTGGGGGATTCAACAAGTTACGCAGACGCAAGTTATCATTCCGAAGACGCACAGAAACAGGTAACCCTTCCTTAACGGCCCATCATATCACTCGCTACGGCCCTTTGTTTTACTGTCAGTGTGTGTGTGTAAAGATGTACAAGCAGGGAGTGAGTGGAAGAAAAACATTTGTTTTTTTTCAGAGACAGAGAGGCTGTCAATCGGACAGTGTCTAGCCTCCGCCAGTGTGGGGGTTGTACATAGTAAAGTGCAAATCACTGCCGCTGAATGTCAAAACAGCCACCCCTGTTTTCTGAGTGCACCTTTCTAGTTTGATAATGACATTTATCAGAGTCCTCCCCTAGTGGTCATCTTTGAAAAGTTAGTCCTGATCCGGCTGGACTGACCAATCCCTTTTTATTTTTTTGTTTATCTTTCCCCCGCACACCTGTGTCCAGATGATGCAGATGCTGGTGAAATTAAAAAGTCCCATAAGTCCTCGCGACGAAGACACAGGGAAGCAGCCAACAACCAAAAAAAGGAGGAGGCACCTCAGCGGCAATGGGAGGCACATCGCAGCTCAGTGTCTTCACACTCCAGTGGTGATGAGGTATAACTACAGTTTTCATCATGACTCATTCTGAAGCTGTTTTGTGGTTGCCATTGTTGTACACCACGGTACAATAAAAACTAGGGCTGGGACGATTTGCTGTTGTCCCGAGTCGATTCTTTCAAGATTTTCATTTATTGCAATTCTAGAAGCATTACTATTCGATAGTATTGAGTATTGCGATTTTTATTTCCTTCTTGAATAATACACTTCTAGAGACAATAGCTCATGAGACATGTCTAAAAACTGACTGTTTTCTAAGAAGAATGCACATCACATATTTTCTGCATTATCTACTTTCATTTAGCTGGAAACGGATATGATGTAGTCACCATCAGCAGTACTGTATAAACAGAAAAATATTTAGGTGAATCATTGGTGAAATGTTTTTGTTTTTTTTAAATCCTTTCGACGCAAAAAAAGTTTTTAACCCCTAATAAAAACTAGTGTTAATGTCTTGGAGCTACACCTTTTACAGGGGGAGGAGTCAATTGTGACCAGACTCGCCCCTCCGCCAGCAATGCTGGAGAATCCTCAGGCCATGCCCAGGAACTTCAACAAGAGCACTGAGGGGGACGGAGACCCCAAGACTGGCAACACCTGCAACGCTCTGTCAGGTAAAATACAACAGAGTAGTGCGTTCCATTTATCTCGGAACTCTGAACGCGGGGCTGGGAATGACGTCACTCCCGAGTTGACAGCATTCTGTTAGCCTGGCTGACACCAGACCCTTCTGAGCTGTAACTGAGAGTGGGGCTGGGAAAGGTTAATTGACAGTTCATTTCCAAAGTCACCAATGGACACCGCTCAAATGCCTCTGGGCGCATTGGATAGTCCTTCAACCAATCAGACCAACCATTGGATAGTCCTTCAACCAATCAGACCAACCATTGGATAGTCCTTCAACCAATCAGACCAACGATCCGGTGATGCTGCGCTTTGGTAGCCGTCATGTTGAATGTAAACAAAAAGCTGCTCGCTGTCGCTGCGCTATCGTCGTCACGTAAAGCCCGCCTCAACGGTTGTGATTGGTGTAAAGCCCGATTCAACGGTTGTGATTGGTGTAAAGCCCGATTCAACGGTTGTGATTGGTGTAAAGCCCGCCTCAGCTGTTGTGATTGGTGCCTGGAATTTGGGGACATTGGAAATGGGTTTGAATGGGCTCTTCGCCAGACTGACTTGCAGAGCAAATCTCAAATTTGCTGGAAGTTCGTCAGGGTTTACCCAGGGTAGCGTTCCATTAAAACAAGTCGGATTTCACTGTGGGCTTAGCTCTAGCCAGGTTAGCCATTGTTAGCAGTACCAGTTGATAACAACGTATTAGGCTGTTTTTGTCCATCCAAACAGTGTAGCAATATGTCAGTACTGTGTGTACGACTGGTTTAATGATACACAAATAAGACAGGTGTGCTAATAAACTGTATATTACTACAGCTTTCACTACAGTTGTTGCTTGGAGCAGCCATGTTGGAGTTTAAGCCCGGGTTACTGTAAGGTGCTCCGAATCCCCAACTAGGAAATCTGAGTTCAGGGAGCGTGATTCCAACTTTGACCTCGGAAATTCTGACTTCCGAGTACAAACGGAACGCACTAAGATTAGTGTGTCCATATCCTTGTGAATTGTCTGGTAATGCATGTGTTTCACGCACGCACACACACACACACACACACACACACACACACACACACACACACACACACACCTGTCTTCATCTCCGCCAGGTGCATTCTCTGGTGTGTCCCACATCTTCAGTTTCTGGGGGGAGAGTCGGAGTGGTGGTCAGTACCAGGAGGTTCCCAGCTGCAGTCTTACCTCCCCCCCGCCCCTCAACACGCCGCTGCACAGCCTGAGCCGACATCAACGCAACCAGCTGGACACACGCCTGGACCTGCTGCAGAAACAGCTCAACAGGTATGACTGTGTGTGTGTGTGTGTGTGTGTGTGTGTGTGTGTGTGTGTGTGTGTGTGTGTGTGTGTGTGTGTCTGTGTGTGCGTGTCTGTGTTTCTGCATGTCCTAGGTCTGTATGTCTGTATGTCTGTCTGTGTCTGTCTGTCTGTATGTCTGTAAATCTGTCTGTTTGTCTGTGTGTCTGTCTGTGTGTCTGTCTCTGTCTGTCTGTATGTCTATCTGTCTGTCTGTTTGTCTGTGTGTCTGTCAATCTGTCTGTGTGTCTGTCAATCTGTCTGTGTGTCTGTCTGTCTGTCTGTCTGTCTGTCTGTCTGTCTATATGTCTATCTGTCTTTGTCTGTTTGTCTGTGTGTCTGTCAATCTGTCTGTGTGTCTGTCTGTGTGTCTGTATGTATGTCTGTGTGTCTGTCTGTCTGTGTATCTGTGTGTCTGTCTGTCTGTATGTATGTATGTCTGGGTGTCTGTCTGTGTGTGTGTCTGTCTGTGTGTCTGTCTGTGTGTGTGTGTGTGTGTGTGTGTGTGTGTGTGTGTGTCTGTGTGTGTGTGTGTGTGTGTGTGTGTGTGTGTGTGTGTGTGTGTGTGTGTGTGTGTCTGTGTGTCTGTCTGTGTGTGTGTGTGTGTGTGTGTGTGTGTGTGTGTGTCTGTGTGTCTGTCTGTCTGTCTGTGTGTCTATAGCTAAGTTTCCATCCACTTGTCAATCAAATTACCTGAAGTTCGGTAAAAAAACTGATGCGAATAAAGCTGAGTGTGAAAGTGTGTTTCCATCCAACAGCTTTAAAGCGAATAAAAACCTGCGCGTAATGACGTCACATGCTGTTTTGCGATTAAATTGGTATATTGAATTGATTTGAGACATTTTACAGTTTTTCTCAGTCGCTTTGGTGCGTTTTTCACATCATCCCTAACATGTGCAAAATAATAAGTGCATTTCTCAGAACAATTTGTACAAACTGCAATATACAATAGATGTGTTTCTAAAGCTAGTCAGTCACTAAAAATCCTTAGTACATCTCTCAAAAGTAAATATTCATGTCAATGGTCATGTCAGTATCATCAGAATGATAAGTCATTGAGTCATTGTTCACGAACAAGGTCGTCAAAATGTCTAGGCATGTTGTCAATGTAACTGTGTACTTTGACAGTCTTACCTGATGTAAACTTAGGCTACAGTTTGGATGACAGTGATGGAGTTATTGTGTTGAAAATGCACAAGGCTGCACTTCTATGGCATATATCAATTTCAACAGTACTATTTACATATTACTGTATGTGGGTTATTGATTGAAAGATACTGGACAGGATTTTGTTTTTCACAGCTTTTACTAGTGCGACTTTATGAAAGAAATAAACAAAATAATTTACAGTAAGAAAAAGACAAGGGCACAAAAAAAAAAAAAACTAAATTAGAAAGAAACACAGGAAACACCTCTAAGGCACAACTTTGCCCGCAGCACTGTTCTAGTGCGGTCTCTACACATCCAAACGTTCCTGTCTGTCGGCCCACATGTTCTCATCCACATCACACTGGATATTTTCCCTTGCAATGCAACGTGGAAAGAATCTTTAGGAATGCCTTATCCATCCTCTGCAGGCGTCTACTGTGATGTCCTCACATGCTGCATCCATTGCAGCCAGCAGGGTCATCTGTGTGTGTGGTTGACAATCGTACACCTTCCACCTCCAAGCTGAAAAGAACTCCTCAATTGGGTTAAGGAATGGTGAATAAGGTGGGAGGAATTCTATGAGCATCCTCGGGTGGGTCACAAACCATTGCCTAATGATGTCTGATCGATGGAAACTCACATTATCACAAATGACCACATACTTTGGCAAATCCACTCTAAACAGACCCCTCTCATCATCAGGGATGAGAGCCCTGTAGAGAGTCTCTAAAAAGTTGAGTAGATGCTGGGTGTTGTATGGCCCTATTAGGGGGATATGGGTTAGGACACCATGCTCCGAAATAGCAGCACACATGGTGATATTTCCTCCCCGTTGGCCTGGCAAATCCACAGTAGCTCTGTGACCGATGATATTCCGACCCCGCCTTCTGCATTTGGTCAGGTTGAAGCCAGCCTCATCCACGTATACAAAGTTGTGAGAGGGTTCACTTGATTCCAACTCCATTATACGCTATATCCCAGAACACACAGTTGAATTTGTTTTGGTAAGGAAGAGTGACATAAAATGTACATATATTGCATGTTCCTTCCACAGCAATGGACATGTGTGCAGTTTATGACAAATAGTTCAACAATTTTGCATGTAATGGCTTAAGCAAGGAACTAATGCCTAGATGTTTTGAGGGGTAAGACTATTCAACAGAGAACCATCTACTATATTTTGATCAACATGACATGAGCAATTGAAAATGTGGAAAAAAGCTGTCACTTGTACATTATCAATTGCAATATGTACAAAAGCAATTGCAATTTGTTCAAATGAATAAGAAAGTGCTTTAATGATGTGCACAAGTGACTAGATGATTTGGAATTTGTACAAGTAGTATCAAGAATTGCACTTTTGATCTAAGAAATGCACCAAAGCGACTGAGAAAAACTGTAAGGTGTTTCCGTTCATTTTCGAATCGCACAACATTCAAGCTAAGATTTGCAAACAAAGTTTTGCTAGACAGAAGTAGTTGTTAATATTAGAAGCCGAGGAAGCTCCGATGGGCCTTTGGCCGAGGATCTGATCCAGCTCATCTAAAAGGTGGAACTTGCCTTTTATTTTGTATCGCTGTTTGAGCGCCTTCCATTTATCTTTGTTGGTCATTTCCTTCGCGAGTTCCTGATAAATTATGGCATTTCTTAGATATTTGCTATCTAAAATAGCCGTTATATTTTGCTCGTAAATTAAATTCAAAAAGTCTCTTGTCTCCTCGTTCGTCCACTTCCATCTGTCTTTGTTGACACCTGTCGTGTGTGCAAACAGAGCGGAAACACTGGGCGGAAATGAACTACAACTTCTTCTTCTTTGTTTTGTTGCGGGTTGCAACCATAAAATGACCTAAAACTTAATCGTAATTCATTAATTTATTCGGCAAATAACGTTTCCATCAGCCGTATATCGATCAAGAGAAAATCCGATGAGACCGAAAGTATTTCCTTTGAGTCGATATTCATGAAATTCTATTGAAGTTTCCATAAGGCATTTCTAATTTGATATCACTTAATTCGGAAAAAAAAGTGTGGATGGAAACATAGCTAGAGTGTCTGTCTGTGTGTCTGTCTGTCTGTCTGTCTGTGTGTCTGTGTGTGTTCTGGTTTGTGTGCGTGTGTGCGTTGCTCTGACAGTTCTTCTTCTTTGTGTATTGTTTTGTATCCAACCCTTGTTGAAGGAAGACCATATTAAAGGCCCAGCTTAAACCCTGCAGCCATCTTTGACCTGTTTTCCTCTGAAGAAAGTTTCTTCCCTCCATCCCAGTTTTTCTGTCCCTGTAGCCTTTAGCTTCCAGCTGGATGAGGCCCCTTTGGCAGGTCTTGTTGCGATCACAGTTGGTGTCTTTTTGCTGGTTAATAGCCGTAAGGCTGACTGCGCCTCAAGCTGAACGCTCAGAGTTGTGACGTATGATTGACTGGATGCCTCTGCTGGATGCGATGTGTCAGCAGGCTGTAGATGTGTGTGTGAGGACATTTGGATGGGAAATAGTGGTGTGTTAGGAGAGAACTCCTCCACCAAAGTACTGAAATAATGTGCACATATGCTTAAGTCTCTGTTGGACTTAGAAAGTTGAACAGAGCCAAATAGATCAGCAGAATGAGTCCTAATTAGCTGTATAGGAGCCTCAGATAGGACCCAGTAAAACGTACACCTCCTGTATGTGGAGCACCCAGAAAGATGCCAATTTACTAATAATATACAATAAATCTTTAGACCCCCGTGAGACAAATCGAGTGTTACAGCTCCAAACGTTAACAGAAAACCAGCAGGATGGAAAGAGAAATGTAGTATAAGCTAAACAGAAACGTATAATAATTAGAATGATGCGAGAAGTGGAGGGTAGACAAAATATTGTAATATGCAGTGGTGAAATGTACCTAAGTACATTTACTTAAGTACTGTGCTTAAGTTCAAATTTGAGGTGCTTCATGCCACTTTCTACTTCTACTCCGCTACATATCAGAGAGAAATATTGTACTTTTTACTCCACTACATTCATCTGTTACAGCTTTAGTTACTAGTTACTTTAGTTACTCCACTACATTCATCTGTTCCAGCTTTAGTTACTAGTTACTTTAGTTACTCCACCACATTCATCTGTTACAGCTTTAGTTACTAGTTACTTTAGTTACTCCACTACATTCATCTGTTCCAGCTTTAGTTACTAGTTACTTTAGTTACTCCTCTACATTCATCTGTTCCAGCTTTAGTTACTAGTTACTTTAGTTACTCCACCACATTCATCTGTTACAGCTTTAGTTACTAGTTACTTTAGTTACTCCACCACATTCATCTGTTACAGCTTTAGTTACTAGTTACTTTAGTTACTCCACCACATTCATCTGTTACAGCTTTAGTTACTAGTTACTTTAGTTACTCCTCTACATTCATCTGTTCCAGCTTTAGTTACTAGTTACTTTAGTTACTCCACCACATTCATCTGTTACAGCTTTAGTTACTAGTTACTTTAGTTACTCCACCACATTCATCTGTTACAGCTTTAGTTACTAGTTACTTTAGTTACTCCACTACATTCATCTGTTACAGCTTTAGTTACTAGTTACTTTACACATTAAGATTTTGGACACAAAACATATCAGGCATTTATGTTCCCAAAAGTTAGCGATTTACTTGGTGAGTTCTTTTGTATATATATTAATAATGGACAAAATTAGAACCAGGATGATAAACACACACACACACCTTCTTCAAGATAACATCTGCAGTTTTAATGAAATAAATAAAATATTTAAAATGTATAGAATATAAAAGTCTCCTCCATGTAGTGATTAACAGTTAACCATCTAGTGCGTACTGTGTGCAGGTTGGAGAGTCGCATGTCAACAGACATCGGAGCTATCATGCAGCTGCTGCAGAGACAGATGGCTCTGGTTCCTCCTGCCTACAGCGCCGTCTCCTCACCACCTCAGGTGATCACACACACACACACACACACACACACACACACACACACACACACACACACACACACACACACACACACACAGGCATAGTCCCAGTCACATTTTCTGTTTCTATGTACCAGTGTAATGAGGGCTCAGATATGACATTGGACACAGACATGCATGAACCACAATTGCACATGCACCCACACACACCCACCCACACACACACACATATGCACCCACACACACACACACACACACACACACACATGCACACACACACACACACACACCATACACACACACACACACACACACACACACATACCCATACACCCACACACACACACACACACACACACACACACACAAACACACACAGGGTATGTACATACTAGAATGGTGCTTGCTGTCTTTCTATTATTATGGTCACTGACCCAGGCTATGAATAGACAGAAGGCTACACTTCCTGCAGACCAATAAGATGTTGCCTCTTGCAGGTCTCACCCTACCCTGGTCCATGCCCAGGACCAGGTCCAGGAGAGAGACTGGTCCAGCCTGTCACACTACTGGAGACAGACACCCTGGCCTCACTCTCACAGGTTAATTGGTTAATTAAACAACAATCATTTATTGTAAAAATGTGACTATATATTTTCTCTCTCTGAACAATTTACGTTTAATTAAAGACATTTCGTACAGTATATACATTCATTATATCATGTCAGTCAGACCTAAAACCCCTTTCCCCAGGGACAATGAGGAACTCATTGAGTTTGGACCACAGGGACTAGGGTTTAAGTTAGGCTCCTATACATATTTCCTTGACTGATTATTTTTCTTGTAAACCACATAACACAGAGGTCAACCCTCATAAAAGAAATTTGACTTTGTGAATGAATAGTAAAAAGTAAAAGAGTAATAGCAGCCTGTCCCATTGACCTCTCTTTCCCTGCAGATCTTGGATTCCCAGGACTTTGAGGAGTTCCCAGCCCAGCCTCTTGACTCCCTGCAGCCTCAGGACACCCCACCGATTAACACCAACCAGGGCCAGCTCACTCCGTCTGGACTGGACATCCTGGGGCAGCATCTGGATCTGGGACTGGTCACTGGGGCTGGAGTCATTTCTGGGCCAGCTGTAGGTTCAGGTGTAGGGATAGATTTTGGGAGCGAGGCAGCAGTGGGGTCAGGTTTAGGAGCAGGGTTAGACTTTGGTTCAGGGGTATGTATGGGGGCTGGGGTTGGGCCAGCAACTGGAACAGGTGTGTCTTCCCTGGATCCTGAAACCCAAAGAAGGCTGTCCCTCCAAGAACCACAGACACCTCTGGACTCACGGACACCACACAGACACAGCTCTGACCCAGGGGGGAGCTAAGGAAGAAGCAAAAGGGGGAGGAGAGTGGGATGGAGGGAGAGCTACAGAGAGAGAGAATAAGTGTGCTGTTTTGTCCTGCAGTCCCTCTTCTTTTTACCGTTCCTCATGGTACCCTTGGAGATCAAGAGGCACCTACTGTACCCACCACCAAAACCCTTGAGGGCACCCAGCTCCTGGATCTTCACCGCTGAATTTTCGCCTCTGAGCTCTTAAGAAAGGACACACAGCTCAGAGAGAGTGAAGCCAGGCCGGTGGGTTAAGGAAAGGGTGGAGGCCTCTCTCTGTCTCTCTCTCCCACAAGTCCCGCCCCCGGAGCGTTCTGAACTCCACAACGTTACAACCTTTAACCAAAACCACAAACAGAGCAGAGAGGAGCTCTGCCACTTAATGAACACAGTCCAGGTCGACCCCGACTGATCAGGTCTGGACCTCTCAGTCATCTGCTGAAAGATGACACTTCACACACACACACACACACACACACACACACACACACACACACACACACATACATACATAAATGACTACTGTTCTCTAGAAGAATCCCTTTACTGCTGTGTCCAGTGTTGGAAGACTGACAACAACAAGACAACAACGGACAGAATAATGACGAAACAAGTAGCCATTTCCGTCTTGCACTGAAACTCCTATTAATATAATGATTATTCTATTCTATATGTCCGTGGCGCTTCCGATAAACTCACCAACTAGCTGGTAAATTGTAGTGTTAGCTGGCCTAACAGGAAACCTGCTGTCCCGTTCTGTCATTGGTTTCATCCCCTCCCCCCCTCTCCCAAGAACACACTGGATTGGCTGGTTTGCACCTTGGGGGGTGGGAACTGGAGGGTTAAAAGCCATGAATTTTTCTCTATGAACATATCAGCTACCCTATTATAAACATTGTACAGATTTGCTAGTGAGTAAAGAACACATGGCATGCTTGGGCAGTGTCACAAACAGGTAAACTGGCAAACTTACAAGTTTACCACGACAATAGTGCACCAAAAACAGCCAACTATAAAGAATTAAACAAGCAGGGAACCCCAGTATACTAATTCCATGAGTTGTGACCTTAATGGAGAACTTTGACGATATGATGACACGGTACTGGCTTGCTGTAATTTCTAAAAAAAATCAAAGCACATGCATAAAGGAAAAAAGGTTGAGTGATTCCAGAATTTGCTACCTCAGATTTCATTGGTCTTTACTTTTTTTCACCTGAGCAGGCACACAGAATGCTTTCACCGTGTACGTACGAGTCCGTCATGTGATCTGTAAAAATACAAGTTTGCCAGTTTACAATGACCAGCCGAATGCGGCATTATTCTACGTCCAGTACAATATGCAAACACTGGCCAGAAGAGATGAGTGAGTGCTTTAATCTTTAATTATAACGTGTAGTAAGTCCAGGTCTAAACCTTTTTACGTGTTTCATGTTTGTCCTCGTTTGCTGAGCATGGCGTACAGTACGTTTGCTTCCACATGTTGTAGAGAATCACTGGATTCTAATGTTTAGGACACATTTGTTTTCTTTGCCCTAAACTGATGTTAGTGGCTTGTAACGACAGATATCGAGTGTTTGTGTTTTGAATATAGACATCACAAATAAAAAAAAAAAAACTTTACAATGTAAGTTTTAAAATACTTAGGAGGTCATCCAAGAATTTTCAATACTACAGCAGTAGTGATCCCAGGAAGACAAAATTGTACTTTAGCACCACTGTCTTTGGAAATACTTCATATTAAATGTTAACTTAAGCTCATTACCTCCCATTTTCAAGTCCTCGGATACACATCTGATCCTTGTCATGTCACGTTAGGCCACCAACACACTAACCTTCTTCTTCGATGTATGAAGATGAAGCATATGTGCAAACTATCGGCTCGTCGTTGAAGCTTAACAGAGCCTAGTTCAATTATTTTGTTTAAGGATTGATTCAAGTCTGAGCATCTGTCACACTGCACTGTTGAGGTTCATCGGAAGTTACCACTGCTCAGGTCTCATTTGGCTCAGTGCTTTGGCGTTGTACTGCTATGCTGTATGCCACGCTGTAGACGGCCTTCCGCCATAGCACCCAACGCGTAACCCTAGTTTAGACGAAAAAGAAAAGGTCATGTTTTGAAGCGATTTTCAAACTGTGAACTAAGAAACATCTTTGGTCTAGGCCTCCATCTTTCATCCGCCTGCATAATATCACTTCAGGGGAAGGTTATGTCTCATCAAAGCAGTGCAGCCCCTCACCAGCCACTGGATCACTCTGCCATGTCCACAAAACGGCAACTTAAAGCTATGGTGCGTAGTTTCTGTCTCCCCCATGAGGAATTCTAAGTAATGACAACAAAACTGTCCCCCTCCTCCTCCACATAGTTGCTAGTAGCCAAGGAGGACACGGAGGATTCAAAAACATGACGGACTCTTCAGAAGAGGTCATTATCTTCACTCGAGTTTCTGCGTGTGAAAGTCGCCGGACGCCACAATCTTCTGAACATAGTCCTACTGAGAAATCCAGAGAGAGTTGTGTGGAGCTGATAGTCTTAATCAGCTTTGTAGCAACTCATTTGGCAACGGATAGAATGTAACAGACGTTTGTTAATATCAAACAGCTACGCACTAAATCTTTAATGGGGAATGATATGATTCCTTTTGTTTATGAAGGTTTCTCAGTGAGCACCATGAAGGTTGGTTCCTTTTTAATTAAACAGTATCAAGACAAAGGTTTTCCTGCATACTAAGAATTACTGTACAGTATATGTAGTCTGGCTCAACGGATGTACATTGCTGGGATAAGACCATACCCGACCACAATGCAGCGCTGACACAGTGTTGATCTAATGATTAAAAAAAGAAATAAAATAATAATATTTTCAATAAAACTCAGAAGTTTAACACTTGGCATGGTGCGCATCCATCGCATGCATTCGGATAGAACATTTACACGTTCCCCTTGAAATCTCACTAAGCATCAGAATAAATAGCAACGTAATTTCCCCCCAGGATTTATGATAAGGTGATGGTGGTGCCACTGTTAAGACAGGGTAGGTGCGGAGTTTACCCAGATACCTAAGGGCAGGCAAAGCTGTACAAAATACTAAGAGCAGGTGCAATGATAAGCCCTTACAGTAAAAAACTTATTTTCTGCCATATCTTCCAGTTTTATCAGTTTTGAGTTGCCAAGAGGAAGGGAAATAAAAAGCTATGACATTTTCAAATTGTCTTCCCTGATACAAAATGGATTTAGATTTAGGATAGAGCCTTTTCCTGTACCACACAATGAAGAGTCCTGACAGATGGAAAGCCTGAGGAAGTGCAATAGTCCTTTAAACAGTTGAGACTTGTAGCAGTGTTACTGCATCCGTTAACTTTGAGCACTTTATTTCTTAAATAGTGCAGATGTTTAATAAAGGTACTCAGGAACGTGTCGTTGGTGTTAGAAGGTTGATTGTCTTTTGTCTCAGAACTCAAAACCGACCAATCAGAAAAAAAAGAAAAAGTCAAACTGGAGGGACGTGACATTTCCACAGTAACACCTGCGTGTGGAGTTCCCCTGTAAAGCAGAATTGTGACGATTGTATATTTCTGCTTGCTGGTCTAAACTAATTGTATTTATTCATTGTTGTCGGATTTTTTTTGCGCGTGTGTGTTTTATCGCCTTGTCTTGGGTTAATGAACAGCTCATGTGACGCAGCAAGTGGAGGCTTTCTGTGTAAACATGGCGCTCCCCATCTTGTTTCCTTTTGTTCATAATCCTAAAATGAACCGTCATACCACCATTCTCAATCGTTATTCAATATGTATGAAGTGCTTGGTGAGTGGTACACATTATTATTATTACAATTATTACTAATTCTAAATAGCAGAGTGGTACACAACAGAGTGCTACACATTAATATTATAAATAATTATTTCAATTATTAATTATTCTAAACAGCAGAGTGGTACACAACAGTGCTACACATTATTACTATTAATAATACAATTTCTTTTAATTATTAATCATTCTAAACTGATCAATTCGCAAATGCACACAAAGCCACATTCAATACACATTGTCAATGTGGCCTGTTGTAGTGTTTTCACAGTCACCGGTGGACCGTGTGGCTGTTTGTAAGCGGCCGGTGTCACGTTTTGCACAAATGTGCACAAATACTCTTCGGTGACATTTTCAACTCGCATGTAAATGCAGCTGGATTATCTGTGATTTCAAAGTTCAACCACGGATATTTTCAAAGTGACTTAAGATCATATTTGGGGTGTGATTATTACACTGGAACCCAGAGAAGTATTGTAAAGGTGAGGGTGGTTTGTAGGGCTGCACGATATGAGGAAAATATGCGATAACGTTGTTGAATATTCTGATAACGATATTACTCGCGATAAATTAAAATGTACTCAGTTCTGCATTTCTGCTGCTTTTAGTATTCTGCTAAAATGCAACAAATTGTTTGTTGAATTTAAAATAAATGAAAGGAAATCATTTCTAAAATTGTTTTATTGAACAAATTGAACATTAAATTAAAGTTAATAGGACAGTTGTCCAGCTTGTATTTACCTTCACAAAAGTTCAGTTTTTGCCGCTGACAGACTCAGATTAATATTCTAAGTGTCTGACAACATTATGGAAAGGATCCCTACAGTGATAGACCTTTAAAATCTCTTAAAGTCCTTTGTGTTTAACCAGAAACAGCTCTGAAGTCGCTAGCGCTAAACCCACCAGACTCCATTTAAAAAAACAGTACTTTTAGCGTGTATAGAGCCAACATATTTTCACATGTAAATCAGTAAACTATGTCTTTATTTCAACCAAAACTAGAGTTGTGATTGTTGGAAAAGTGGAAAGACGACCCAGAACGGCTTTTCTTAGTTTTATTTTGTTTCTGTTGACTTTGAATGAAGTGTATTTTACGATGATAAAATGACTGTTTATTTACATGGAGTCTGGCGGCAGACTCGCAGATGTTTTTATGTTTAAAAAAAGGATCTTACTCTTTAACAGAAAGGTCGACATCCTTAGAAATCCTTTCCATAATGTTGTCAGACATTTAGAATACTAATCTGAGTCTGTCAGCGGCAAAACAAGCACTTTTGTGAAGGTAAATACAAGCTGGACAGTTGTCCTATTAACCTACAATGGAGCTTGTTTCACTGCTGCCGACTGCAGCGATCTCTCTTAAGACTGGACCAATGTCAAGGATTGTTGTTCCCATCAGTCACTCAGACACAAAAAAAATAGGGAAATAGGGTCCAGGTAGAAAAAACGGTAGTAACCCTTTAAAGTGCAGTTTTCTAGAGATAAAAAATCTCTTGAGTGTCTTTCCCGCCTTTCGCGATATGTTTTTTGCGTCAGTTAATATTGCGATGACTATAAAAAAAAAACACAATCTATTGTGCAGCCCTAGTGGTTAGTGTACTGTAAAAAGTCATTGTAGCTGTGTTAAGATGAATTGCGATTCAACATATATTGTTGAAACAAATTGGTACAAAGTGGCTAGGACCCCCTTTTCAGCATTCTGTTAAAATGGGAGCGAACGCATCATGGATGTCCAACGCTGATAAGCTGACACTGAACACATCGACTGAGTTTTTCTTACTACTGAACCATATCTGCTTCTTGTTGTTTCATATGGTTTGCTTCGCTGACACATGTATTACCATCAGTAAGTTTCCACCAGCAGTCTCTATATAAATTCTTGGCCCCTATAACCAATCCAACTTTTCTACAAATATCCAGTAAATACACCGGGAGTCTTCAAGTTCTTTACCAGTGAATCTTTTCCGTTTGTTCTTCGGTGCAGTGCTGAGGTCATGATTTTCACAAGTGGGTTCTCCTCGCCATCACACATACTGTAGTGAGAGTTTTGTTAGTTCAATAACAGTCACCTAGTGGCCTGAACTGTATTCTACATTCAGAACTATGACCTCAAAACTAGAATGTGCTTGTTTTTGACTCTTCTTCCTTGTATGTGACGGTAGACCTTAGTGGAATATTCAATGCTAACGGAATACATTTATGTAATGCATACTGCATATTATAAAAGTAGAGGATGCACTTTGAAAAAAATAAATACTTATGGGGGACTGGGTGTGTTTGTGGTTTGGGGGGGGGGGCGGCGTCTAGGGGAGGTTAGAGTGTCTTTTCCCTTTTGCATTTGAACACACATACAGGCATAAAAACCCAGCTCACACACACACACACACACACACACACACACACACACACACACACACACACCTTCCTTATGCTCTTCCATACTGCTGAGCTTTTTTCAGCTCTGTTTGGCTTTCTATGAGTTCCGACAGACTTGGGTCCTGTATTTGTAGATATTTTGAGCACTTGGGGAGGGGGGGTTTGGTACTGTTTACACAACACTGGATCTGCTCTGTCACGTCTTGCCTGTACATACCAACTTCTACTACTTGTAAAGGAATCAAACTCTTTGGCACTCGTATAGCCAGCACTATGCAGAACTGAAAAATGTCTTTGGCATGCTTTGAAATGCAGAAAACTATAGAGGAAAAATATAGTAAATGAATACATAAATAAAGTCTGCTCTAATTTCTCATTCAAATAATCACCTCATTGAAAGAATGATTGATTGATGAGCTTAATTAAAGGTGATTAGAATGATGATGCTAAAGACTTTTTTATATTGTGCACATTTGGACTTGCATGCTGCACTGAGAGTCAGCCAGGAGAATGAGAGGGTTTGATGTGCAAAGCAGCTGATTTTGGCTGTATGCTTGCAAACTGTGTGTAGAGTGAAACACTGAATTCTTCCGAGTTACGGGAGTGTCATATTTACTGTATATATACATACTTCCAGGTCATGGAAGAGATGGGTACTGAATAGCTGCAAGTATAGTGATCCTAGATGATACAATATTATATTGTATATTTGTATCTTTTGTTGCAAACCACTGTAACGGAGTGATGCATGTGTGGCAGTCCTGGGCAGAACTGGGCAACTGTTTCCAAAAAATCAAGGAGTGCTTGATGTACCTTGTCTGGGCTGTGTTTCCACTCTTCCCTGACAAAGTTAAATCAAGTGCATCTAAAATATTTCGCCCAGCTGGGATAGGCTTCTCTCTGAAGACTATTATCAACACATCTGAGTGCAGTTTCGGACCAAATCTTTCTTTCAGTAGCATTTCTTTAAAGTGCTCATATTATGCTCATTTTCAGGTTCATAATTGTATTTAGAGGTTGTAACAGAATAGGTTTATGTGGTTTAATTTTCAGAAAACACCATATTTTTGTTGTACTGCACATTGCTGCAGCTCCTCTTTTCACCCTGTGTGTTGAGCTCTCTGTTTTAGCTACAGAGTGAGACATCTCACTTCTGTTCCATCTTTGTTGGGAGTCGCACATGCACAGTAGCTAGGTAAGGACTACTAGCCAGTCAGAAGCAGAGTATGAGGGCGTGCCCTGACAGTACCTAGGTAAGGACTACTAGCCAGTCAGAAGCAGAGTATGAGGGCGTGCCCTGACAGTACCTAGGTAAGGACTACTAGCCAGTCAGAAGCAGAGTATGAGGGCGTGCCATGCTAGCAGCTAGGTGAGCATTATAACATGTGTTCCAAAGTGACCATGTCTGTCTCTAGTAAAGGCTGGACTACAACAGAGCTGTTTGGGCAGTTGGTGAACAGTGTTTTCTGTTGGAGATGGTAAGTCCCTTTGGGGGGGACTTTGGGCTTTTTCACTTTGTAAACCTATAACTTGCACAAAAAGATGTAAAACACAATAAAGGAAAGGGGAAAAGCCAAAAAGCATAATATGAGCACTTTAATGCATTTTGCTGAGAAAAAAACCCCAAAATATGTTGTGTGTGATGTGTTCCAAAAACTCTCACAAATGTTTTGAAAATTGTTCTCTGTATCAGTCCCTGGAATAACCATAGATTTATAATTCTGGGCTGGCCAATACAGTGCTTTATTCATGTCAAATGTTGAAGAAAGGAGGGGGAAAGCTGGTGAAGCTCTAGGTTCTGATTGTGTGATAGCATTATCATTGGTTGAACTTTATAAAATTTCAAAAATATTTCTTTCAATAAACCTCTTTGAAAGCAAAATGATGATGTCAGGACTGATCCTTGTGTAATTTTAGTGGGATTGTTAGGGGAAAAGAAGTGGAATGTGGAACAGCAGTTACTGTAAGAAAGCAGTTTTTCTTTCTCTTCATATTTTAGTTGCAAAGAACAATCCAAGTTGACTCTCCTGAATGAGACTGAATGATTTTTTTTAAATGAAGTCTTTGTGTCATAAATGCATATTGGCTTTTTCAACTGTGGACAACTGTCACATTAAACCATTATTCCTAATATATAACATTACAAGTAGCAACTTTCTTTCTTTAACCTCTTCCGTATAGCCCAACAAATTCAGAATAAAAAACTGTAAATCCTTAAATCTTCCACATACCCTTTATATATATATATATATATATATATATATATGTATATATATATATATATATATATATATATATATATATATATATATATATTTTGAAGGAATCGTTTCTACAGGATAACAATACAAGCGTCTTCCCTCTGGGTTTTCTGGAAATTTAAGCAACAAATCAACAAAAGCCTGCAAAGCCTATGCCACCCCACAAAGAAAAGAAAAGAAAAAAGAACAAGCCAGCAGAGAGAAAAAATGAAATAATGACAGTCAACATAGTGCACGAAGCAAATTCAGGGAGAAAAGAAAGAAAAAAGCCACAGACTCAAGTGCTAGGGGTGTCTCCCTGGCCGTTATTTGTCTCACACACTTCTGTCCATTTGAGCAGCAGAGGAGGCCATATTTTCTGGAAAGTTCTTTCTTTGTTAGACATCTTATATATATATATATATATATATATATATATATATATATATATATATTTTCTGGAAAGTTCTTTCTTTGTTAGACATCTTATATATATATATATATATATATATATATATATATATATATATATATATATATATATATATATATATATCTTTCCATGTGTAGTATGTTTCCTGACTCTCTAAGCCATTGCTGAAAAGGCTGGTCACTGATTTCCACTGTTGCAGAATGATGCGCCTGGCCAACAAAGTACACAGGGACATGGCTTGCCCTTCATAGTTTGTGATGTTGGGATTAAACCCCCGCTGAACCGAAGGTGGCGAGGAGTGGGTCAGGAGCAATAGTCTTGTGAAAGGCTTTTGCAATGTAGTCAAATATAAGAGACCAGAAAAGAGTTAAGTTAGAACACGTGTCAAACTCAAGGCCCGCAGGCCAAATCCGGCCCCTCGCAGATTTTGATCCGGCCCGTATCTTAATTTAGGTTCACAATACATTGTGGCCCGCCTCGTTTTTGTAGCTTTTTCTGAAGGTTTTGTCACTTTTGCAGACACTTTTGGTGCCTTTTTTCCGATGTTTTTGCCACTTTTTCTGACGTTTTTGGGGCCTTTTCTGGCGTTTTTTCCCCCAATGTTTTAGTTTTTTGTCGCTTTTGTCTTGGGGGCTTTTGGGGCTTTATGTTGACCAAACTGTAAGTGAGAAGGCTATATGAGACACGCAATAATCCAGTAAAAGATCCTTGACTTTTTCGATGAAATAAAAGCATGTGAATAAACTAAACATTCTGGCCCTTGATGTGATTCTTAGTTTCCAATGTAGCCATCTGGGAAATTGAGTTTGACACCTCTGAGTTAGAACAAGACCAAAACTGATGTGTAAGAGTCCCTGTATGTTGTTTACATGTATCACATAAAGGAGAAGTGTTAGGCTATATGGCGCGGAGCCTGGCTTTAGAGTGATGGAGCCTGTGGACTACTTTAAATTGTATTAAGGAATGTCTGGAGTTTATAGAGCTGCTATGAATTCTATCCAGAATTCCCTCCCAAAGCGATGCTGAAATTTCTATGTTAAGTTCCCGCTCCCAATCGTTCTTCAACTTTACAGTGGACACTCCTTCGTGGGCCAGAAGGCTCCACGTGGATACCCTTAAACCAAGTTTTTCTACAAAGGAAACATTTGAAGGGTTCTTGAGTACCTTCCATCCACCTTGCCCCCCCTCACACTGACGCTCCTCTCCACAGATATACTACAGTATAGAATATAAAAAGTGTTAAAGGAAACCTGTGATGCAGGTTGTTTATTACTATCAGACAAAGAATGACTTCACTCTAACTACTTAATATAGGTTTACTGCAGCCTTGGTCTGCACAGTGCAGCTGTATTATGTAGAGCAAAATGAATAAAAAATATTAGCACAAACTACATATTGGCAGATACTCAATATTACAGGGTCTGGGGAACGACATGACTGGGACATGCCTACTTTAGACTGAACTCTGTTACTTTTCAACAGAGGCGCTAGCTATGAGGCCCCGAGCCCTTGGCCCTTTGGCCCTGTGCCGAAAGGCCCATTTAGTAATCCCTCAACGGCAACAAAAATTCAGCAAAAATGAAGTTTGCCCACCTCCTCCAGATACGCTTTGTTATGCAATAATAACACATTTTATCTACAGGCCGCATCTACAGGACATTGATTTTCAGAGGAGGGGGGGGGGGGGGGTGGGAGGGGAGAGGATATAATCTAAGACATCACAGACACCTTGATGCAAGCTAGAGAAAGAGAAGGCAATTACAGTATTTCTGAATTGCTAAAACACTAAAATCCATTTGCAAAACCAAAGTTGCAGGTGTACAAACCACTTTATTGATTGAATCACACAGTTTGCAGAACCTAAAACACTTCTCATGTGGTTAGACACAACTAGCAAATCGGAATCACTTTTTGTGCAAAACTGTAAACACATTGTCATTCACAAAGCACAAGTAGCATTGTGGTGCACACAACTCAAAATGGCACAACACAGCCCCCAAAAGTGAAACACAAGCAACACACTGTTGTCATCGGTAACACACAAGCACAAACACACCTGTTTCAAATCAGTAATGTGTTGCACCTAATCAGTAATCAGGATATAAAGCCATGTCAAATCCAAATGGCATGTGTGATTTTCACAATGGAGGGCAGGAGAGGAGGTGGAGGAGGAGGAGGAGGAGGAGGAGGAGGAGGAGGAGGAGGAGGAGGAAGAAACAGGAGGCGGAGGAGGAAGAACAACAAGAGCCATCATTTCCAATGAAATTAGAGCAACAATCATAGACCATGTTCTGGTTCTGGGTTCTGAGGGAAGCAGGACTACGTGTTCAACCAAATATAAGCAGGTTCTCTGTGGCCTCCATCGTCAGGACATTCAGAGAAGAGAACCGGTAAGTGGACTATCATTTGTGGTCCCTCAAACTTACAGTACAGTATGTACAGTCGTGGAACGTCTCAGTAAATTACTGTAACATATCTCTAGAAATTGGCCCTTTTCTTGCAGTGATATACTTGTATAATAGTATTTTATGTATTGTACATATTTGCTGACATTTCAATGCATTAGGCCTGTTTGTACATTTCTAACAAGAGGTTTTATTTGCTAGAATAGAAAGACGGTGGAAGGAGACGTATGTTCTCACAACAGCAGGAGACCATTATTGTCAATATGGTCCTTCAAAATAATCTCATTCGTCTGCGTGAAATACAACGGCGATTTGAGGAAGACAACGTGAATTTTGAAGGAATCAACAGTGTGAGTCTCTCCACAATTGACCGTGTCCTGAAACGCAACCTGATAAGTCTCAAACAAGCCTACAGAGTACCATTTGAGAGAAATTCTGAAAGGGTAAAAGAGCTACGATATCAATATGTACAAGTAAGTAATCATGTCCTGAGATTATACAGCACTATTAGGTTACTGTACATCTTTACTGTGTTGAATGTAATGCAGCATATGTATATAGAGGCATGAAGCCTGGAATGCTGTCATTTACGTTACTTCAAACATTTATTTTTGTTAATTTCTATAGAGAATGTTTCAACTGGATTCCATGGAGAGGCCTCATGAGTGCATCTTCTCGGATGAAGCTGGCTTCAATCTCACCAAGAGGAGAAGGAGAGGCCGCAACATTATTGGTCAACGTGCCATTGTAGAGTTGCCAGGGCAACGTGGTGGCAACGTGATCGTATGTGCTGCCATCAGCAGCTACGGGGTTATTCACCGCCATGTAACTCTAGGGCCTTACAACACTGCCCATCTTCTAACGTTTCTGTATGCTCTACAGGAAGCCCTACTGAGACGTGAACAGAGGTGATGAGCAGGCAGAGCATCCCATGTATGTGGTAATCTGGGACAATGTGAACTTTCACCGTGGTCCTAGAATTCGTGAGTGGTTTGAAAATAACCCCGTTTTATAAATGTGTGCCTCCCACCATACTCTCCCTTCCTTAATCTCATTGAAGAATTTTTTTCTGCATGGAGGTGGAAGGTCTATGACAGAAATCCTTATGCTCAGGAAAATCTCATTCAGTCAATGGATGCAGCGTGTGACAACATTGGAGTGGAAGTGATTCAAGGTTGGATTCGGCATGCTAAAGGATTCTTTCCCCGTTGTTTAGCAAGGGACAGGATTGCCTGTGACGTTGATGATGTCCTGTGGCCTGACCATGCCCAGAGGCATGATGCTGAGGCAGAATGACTCCACATTGCTTGCTATAGATCTGCTGCATATTTTGTGTGTGTGTGTGTGTGTGTGTGTGTTTTGTATTTAATTTGAGATGTGTGTGTGTGTGTGTGTTTGTGTTTTGTTTAAGTGTGTGTGTGTGTGTGTGTGTGTCAATTTTGGTGTTTTGTGTTTTAGGTTAGAGTGTGTGTGTGTGTGTGTGTCAAGTTTGGTGATTTGTGTTTAGGGTTAGAGGTGTGTGTGTGTGTGTGTGTGTGTGTGTGTGTCAAGTTTGGTGATTTGTGTTTAAGGTTTTGAGAAAGCGAGAGAAACATTCAAATGTGTTTTAGCAATTCAGAAATACTGTAATAGCCTGGGACTGATGTTTGCCATTTTGATCACAAGGTGTCACTGTTAAACCTGCATTAGGCTATGTGAGGTTGAACCATGTTGGAGTTAAACTGCTTTAGGTTGTTCACCTCCCACGTTCTTTATATGAAAAGTTATTGTAATGGTACCGTCCCTTAGGGGAATTGGCCAAAATAATTTGTTCAATCTGACCATGTCTGTTGTTTTCTGTTGCTCAATTGGCAATTATAGTTTACTCTGCCAATACAATCGGAGTTATTAGTACGCCTAAATATAATCGAGATTGGCCTTGAATTGTTGTGCTTCCAGCTATATTTAATTTAAAGAGTAAAACAGAATACATAGCCCGTCTGTAATACAGTTGAAAGTACCCCTGTAATTTCTAGTTTCTAACTGGAGTCTCCGTATTTTCGATAATAACTCATCCCGGTGACATTCCAGTGATCTGGGCGATAGAAGGGCGTCTTCCTGGGCCGTGGCCGTATCCAGACCCTGTCCCCACCGGCGATTGGACCGGCAGCGTCCCGTAAAAGGAGTCAAACTTCTCCATTGCGTGTGTAAGGTGTCCGTCAAAAGTACATTTGGTGACGACGAAGGACCCGCCCAGGATTCGAAAGCTGTAATTGGACAATACCCTCGTCCTTCACAGTTTAGCTTCAAGTTCATTGGATCAAATGAAAGCCAGTCACCGACGTCGATCTAGGATTGGAACAGAGCTTCCCCGGGGCGGAGCCGGTTAGTCTGCGGCCAAAGAGCGCATACTCGGGTGGGCGGATCGTAGCGGTGACAGCGACGCTCGGAGACTACCGACAAACTGTCAAAAAGCAGACAACTAACGGTGAGTCACGTTGAAATATGAACATTGTGTTGTTCTCGCTTGGTGTGGGAACGTGTGCTGTTTGCATAGAGCGTGGAACGAGTGGGCGGACAGCTGGAGTCTTTGTAGCAGTGAAATGACGGTGATTTCGGATGAGTGATCTCACAGCACGCATCACAGCGACGCTGTAGTGGTGTAGGATAATGCTGCCTTCAGGTGCTCCTCGGAAACTCTTGCTTTCGAAAAGCAGTTGGCTGAATGCAGGAATGTACTTGCCCATTCTTTAAATTGAAATTGCTAGCCAACATCTCCCTGCTAACACTGACCATAAACTTTGACTTTCCCGTCATATTAGGGCTACTACATAGGTGGGTGGGTCACATGCAACTGGATACGGTCCTTCCGATATTCCCGACAGCACTTGAGGCAGCATGGGTGCGCACTGTGAAGTTGCACTGTCACAGCAGACAGAGGAGCAAAGTTATGCAAGCTAGCCCGAATCTGTCCGTCTCTGCGTTCGCTCCGTCCCTTTATTTACAGTTTATTTGTAGGATCGAACAGCAAAGGTACTTGTTGTGTGGGTTCTTCTGTGTGTATATTAGACTACATACTGTAGTTGAGCTCTAGGCTATCCTACTTCACTGTGCATGCATAGACTTTTTTTCCACATCCCATACTACAGTAATATTTTTATTTATGGATGGGTTCGTAGGCCTAGTAACGGTAGTGCATTATTTGTCTGTGCAGTCTGATTGATGACACATCATATCTAAACAGTCACATACAGGCCCGTAGCCAGCCCAGAGTGGGGCTGTTTTCCCCTCATTTTAAAACCATATTATCACAATACAATTCAGCTGACTGTTGATTAACAATATAATATGTGCTAATAACTGTCCAAACCTGCACTGGAACATTTTTTTTTTATTTATTTAACCTTTATTTAACCAGGTAGGCCGTTGAGAACAGGTTCTCATTTGCAACGGTGACCTGGCCAAGAAAAGCCTAAGCGTGCAAGACAACATACAGTTTCACAAGAATACAGAATACAATAGGCTACAGAAAATACAGAATAAGTAGGCATTACAAAGCCGGCGCAAATGAGGTGTAAGTAAATCAATGGATATGCTAAAGTGATAACACAATATTCATGAATAGACAGTCTATATCACTGCTGAGTCAAAAAACACTTTGTGCAAATTGTGGTCTAATTAGTGATATAGATCAGTTATAACGCAATATCTATATCTATATAAATGTTGAAATGTAGTGGAGAGTCAATATAGTTAGTGCAAGTTGTGGTCTACTTATTGATGTAGGTCAGTAATAACCCAGTAAACATGAATAGACAGTCTATATAAATGCTGAATGTAGTGAAGAGTCAATATACAGCTATAATATACATTATAGCACATTTCCCACAGAAATTGATGTTGTAAAGAGGAATCACAGCAGAGAGGATTGTCCCTCTCCATCCCTCCCTCCCTCCATCCCTATCTACCTCCCTGTCTCTCTCCTTCTATCCAGATTACTCTCCAATCCTCCCGCTGCCAGATTACTGAGTGGGAAATAAGAGGTGGGACTGATCTAAGGCCCTGAATTCATTATGGACCTGATCCAATCGCTAAAATGTCACGTTGCTTGTTGCTCCGCCGTTGGCCGGCCAAAGTGATCAGGTATTACGCCACACGGGCTTGACTGTTATCAAACGGGGCACAGCGGTCGCTCGCTGTCATACCAACCATTCCCCAGAGTGGCTGAAATCAACAGCTACAGTGTGTCTGTGTAAAATATCACAATGTCCAGAGATGAAAGAGATGAAGTATTCTTCTCTGCCCAGGGATCAATCCCAGCGTTATTATGGAACCCACGTAACTTCTAGGAACGACCCGCCCTGCAAACCAGCTCGATTGGTTGGGGTTAGGCATTGACCTCCGGTGTTTAAGGTTAGGATAGCCGTTTGGTCAGGGGAGAGGACCTGAACAAATCGGGTTGTGTTACCTCGCGTGAGCATAGACGCCTGGCCAATAGTAGTGAATGAATGCTATTGAAAGGCGGGCCTTTCCTAGAAGTTGCGTGGGTTCCATAATAACGCTCAAACCCCACCTGGAATTCCTGCTTACCCTTGGCTGGATCTCGCCGTGCTACCCTGCTGTCTTTACAGGGAAAACGCAGACATTAGTAGGAGCGAAGAGCAGATGAAGTCCTGTACGCCCACCCAAAGCTCTTATTTTGAAGGATACATATATCAGCTCATATGACTTAATTTTACAGTAATGGTCCAGTGTTTGTTGGTGTCGAGTGAAGTACGAGGCCACATCATACATTTGATCTGTTCATACATTTTCCTAGCAGGGAGTGTGATTCTCCTGCAGCTGGGAGTCTGATGCTGCACATATTCGCAGTCTTCAGTGTTCTGTTCTCAGTTCTGTATGGTGGAGGCAGTTGTTTGCTAAATCCGAAGCTCGGACTGTTGAGACTCCTGTTGACCAAACCAAGGCTCTTCTTTGTGAACAGTGACACAAGGACTCTGCATTCTGACGGCACTGACATGTTCATCGACATAAAGATTTTACTTTTGAGGAATGGACTAGAGGTTTTGAGCAAGTTGCAGGCTTGTGCAGGTCATCCATTGTGTGTTGCTGTTTGTAATAATTGTTTTGAGGAATCGACTTACTGGTTTGCAAATGTTAAGAAGGATTCGAGAAATGTACCAAAGCGACTGAGAAAAACTGTAAGAGGAAAAACTACATTGAAAAGCATTCAGTGCAACCGTTTTATAGAAATACCACAGCAGGACTGGTGCCACTTACAGCAGCTATTTCCAGTGATGAAAACATAGGAAAAAAAAAAAAAAAAAAAGAAACATCTGTTTTATCCCCTAACTATTTTATAAATGCATCAGCCCAACTTTTCAGATTCTACTACATTACCACTCTTTCAGTGTACTGAACCTTTACCACTCTTTAAACGTTCAGCTGCTTCTTGCCAATATCAAATACCACTCTCAGTAGTTTTATAGTTGTGGACAGTTTTGGATTCTGGGAAAAACTTGAGTGTTCTGCACTGCAAAGGTGAAATCAGACTGAATGGCCTATCTTTAAATCTTGTGTTTAATGCAGCATGCAAAACTAAACCTAAACTATCTGATTCTCACTAGGGCTGTCCCTAACGATTATTATCATTGATTATTTTCTCGATCAATAGATTAGTTGTTATGGTCTATAAAATGTCAGAAAATTGTGAAAAATGTGGATCAGTGTTTCCCAAAGCCCAAGATGACGTCCTCAAATGTCTTGTTTTGTCCACAACTCAAACATATTCAGTTTCCTGTCACAGAGGAGAGAAGAAACTAGGACATATTTACATTTTTAAAGTTGGAATCAGAATTTTTACTTTTATTTTATAAGAAATGACTCAAAGCGATTAATCAATTATCAAAAATAGCTGCCGATTAATTAAATAGTTGACAACTATTTGATTAATCTTCGCAGCTCTATAGCTGAATGTATTTTTACCCAAATGGCCAGCTGTGTAACAAATGACCCACTTTCAGGACAAATTGGACAAATGATCAGTTAAGCATCCGTGCCAAAATCTAATGTCAGACGTTATCCTTGAACCTTTGGTTAGGGAGGAGGGTAATTGTAGCGTTGGTGGGCTGGTTGGTCATGTGGTTGCTCATAGAAACCAAAAGTGAAAGAAAATACAGCACACAACACTTGACCTTACCGACTGTTAGGTAGGTCATTTGTATGCACAAAGTGCCTTTAACAGTAGCGTCCATGCAGCCACTTCCAGATAGTGAATGGATGAGTTTGTGTCCGCGTTGTACAGTATTTAATCAAATAAAAGGTCAGCAGTGGAATTGGATCTCACTGCTGAACCTCTGTGTGGAGCCCCTACTAAAACCGCTGTATGGGAACCACAGCAACCATGCAGATCCAGAAACACTGTAGATTCTATACAAGTTAACACGTGTGTTTGTGTGTGTGTATATGAAGTTTAGACTGCAGAGATGAACTGTAAGTTGTGAGAAGTTACAGTAAATGAGACTGTATGGTAGAACTGTTTTACAGCTTATTTATGTCATTTGGACAACACTTTATTTTGTGATCCTTACATTATGTTAATTTTGCACTAAAGTTCTTAATAAAACCAGAAAATACTCTTCGAAGTACTCTTCGTTTTTATAAGCATTAAATTCACACAGGAGTAAACGCATAAAAATGCTTTACCATATGGTTATTTAATATAGACTATTTATTGAATGACCAAAAAAACCTGCTGTGTTGTGACAGGCTATATTTCATTTTCAAGAAATGAAATGATGAAGATTTTGTTTAAGGATCAAAAAATTATTGATTTTCTAGTGTAGGTGCTCATTGTCTATAAATCGATATTCAGGGGAATCTGTTCTGCCAATCTAGGATTAGGCAATGGTTATGGTTAGGGTTAGGGTTAGGGTTAGGTGCCTTGACGTCAACGGTCGCAGCGCTGCCTTGAAGTCGATTAGGCAATGGTTATGGTTACAGTGTTTCCTAGGGCTGTGTTCGATTGAAGAAATTCTTAGTCGACTAACATTCATTCAATTGTATCGACTAATCGATTAGTCGATTTAATCGACAGATCTGTAAATCTGAGTTTCTCCACAAAGAGTCATGCAAAAGGATGCATATATTGAATAAGATAATGCCTCCTTTGCATATTTAAAAACACAACATTTCAGAAAACGTGTAATACAACAAATAACTGCCTTAATGAAAGTAATCAAAGTAGGTTTCACGGTGATATCTATTAGGTAAAATGTCAACCCTTAATTCTTGTGTTTACCAGAGATGTGCTCGTACGTTCTTTGGAAATAAGTCATTCAGCATGAAAAAAGTATAAAACAGGACTAATCGACTAAAGAAATCTAAGTTGACTAAGACCAAAACGACCGATTAGTCAACTAATCGACTAAGAGGGAGCATGCCCTAGTTTTTCCTCTGTTGATTTTGTAGTGGTGGCCCACCATGGCAAAATTTCTGCCACCACGGTATCAGAAATAGGGCTGTACACAAAATGTAGTCGCGGTTGCCTTTTTAAATGATCCTACTGCTCACATTGCAATTTAACAACAAGTAGAACTATTGAGAGGTTATTGGGCCCATCCAGTTTAACTCAAAATGTTCACTTTCTTCCGCGTCGACTATTAAACAAACAGCTCCTCTAATAACTTCACCTTGGTGGGTCCGTTCTAGGTGTTCAGTCCGTTCTGTTGTAGATGTTAAGTGCCCTATAGTTCCTCAAAAAATAGAGGTTCAGTCACAACTTAAAATACGCCTCATTGTGTGTGAATAGAGGTTAATAAATATATTAGTTTGTGCTGCAGCGAAGTTTCAGTTCCGTTTCATACGTAAAACGTTTGGCGGCGGGGCGCGTGGTGGTGTGGGGGGGGTTGTTAGGACAGACCTGCCCCCACTGCTAAAAAAAAATCCTAAAGGAAACACTGTGGTTATGGTTAGGGTTAGGTGCCTTGAAGTCAACGGCCGCAGCGCTGCCTGGAAGGAGACCATCGAGCTAGATGTATATCATCACTGACTGCCAATTGGATTGAATGTCATTATAATGTTCCCACTTCTTCATGAGTCCAATCTTAGTTGACTAACACTCATTCAATTGTATCGACTAATCGATTAGTTGATTTAATCGACAGAGCTGTAAATCTGAGTTTCTCCGCAAAGAGTCATGCATGTTTACCACAGATGTGCTCGTAAATTTCTTGGAAATAAGTCATTCAGCATGAAAAAAGCATAAAACATGACTAATGGACTAAAGAAATCTAAGTTGACTAAGACCAAACCGACCGATTAGTCGACTAATCGACTAAGAGGGAGCAGCCCTAGTCCAATGGAAAGCATTTCATTTAGCCACATGTAGAAAGTAAGTCATAAATTATATTATTTTCACTAGGGTTCATGGACAAAGATAATAGGTTAGATTGGCTAGCCACTGAGGGAAATATTCTCTTAATATTAGACTTAACTTTTTGATGAAGGAATACATGATTTGTATTGAAGCTCTTTGATTTATCTCTGTCACTACTGGATTGATCACAGTTTTCCCCTTCTGTATATTTAGCATTTGAAGGATGATCACACAGACATATGTTTGTATCCTGGCTTTACACGCTCTAGCTTTGGGAGGAATCATAATGCTCTTTTATTATGTATTTTTAAATGGTATTCTGTTTTAATATAATCAGGCCATGGCAGAAAGAAAGTCCAGAATGCCATCTTTCTTTCCAGAAAGTCCCAGGTAGGAAAACAAAGAGTTATTTCAAAAGCTCTTACATCTTTGAATATGTGGGGTTTTGTTTTTCAGGAATGTGTTAAGACCGATAGAGGATGATAAGGGACTCAGAAAGGACTTGAAGTTTTTACTCTGTTCAAAGTTGTTGCGTCTGTTTGTTCAACACAAAGGGCAAAAATGAGAAAACCTCAGAGTAGAATGACCCTCTGCTGCCTTCTGTCGTAAAGTTTCTATTTTTATCCAGTTGACTGATGCCAAAAATGAAAAGGTGATCAGTCAGGTGGTTGATTTTTACATACATACAATTAGGCCTGTCGCGATAGTCAATAAATCGAGTTATCGCATGATAAGAAAAAATGAGCTCGATAATTTTTCCGGCCGCGATAATTTCCGTTTGCATGCTTGTTTATTTTCCTCGTTTCTCCCTCTCTCTCTCTACCAAAGAGACTGGAGGACCACTCTCGGTTCCTTAGCGTAACGAGGAGTGAACCCTCTTGTCAGGCGCATGGTCTTTGTGTGGGCGGTAGGCTACTCCAGGCGGAGAGAGCGGAGAGTTGGAGCAGGGTTTCCTGCAGCACTTTGCAGTTAAGGGCGCCCCAAAAGAAAGTATATGAGCCGATATCCACCGTGTTACTTCGGCGTCCCGTTTTCTCCGTTTCATTCCAAACCACACAGCTGACAACCTGCAGGTGGAGACTGTGGAGACGGGCTCGGACATACACGCCGCGTGGACTCTTCAGTCTCGCAAGCGGTTTCAGGAAAGTGGCTCCATGTGTCCGACAATGCAACCGAACATTAACGGTACAAGCCTACAGCTGTCCGCGGACACGGAGTGTGGAAAGTGTGTGTGTGTGTGTGTGTGTCTGTGTGTGGCGGCCCGCCTACCGAAGCTCCGACCTGCAGAGGAGTAGAAGCCGCGCGCGCCAAATGCAGGGCTGAAAAACAGAACTATTTTGTTACATTTACTCGCTCACGTGGCAGCTAGCCATACATTTAGATTTTATTTTTTTATTATATATTATTTAAATGTAATATTTAGTGTTAAATAATTGTAAAATGTAGTACAGAGTCTCTAGTCTGAGAACTTACGTGTCGCAAACGGCAATTCCTCAACTGTAGCCTACATCACGTGAAAGACGACATACCAAAGGAGATCAAAGACATATTGTGGATATTTAAAATGTCTTCCAGTTCCAGTGTTAAATATTCTTTAGAAATAAAAGTGTATTGATCTTTGAAAAGGTGTACCTGTAGTAGTAGTAGTAGTAGTAGTAGTAGTAGTAGTAGTAGTATTAGTATTAGGCCTATTATTTGGACATTATCATTATATTAGATGCAAATGGTCTCTCGATGACAATATTATCGTTTATCGCAATAATTTCTGGGACAATTTATCGTCCAGCAAAATTTGTTATCGTGACAGGCCTACATACAATACTGTATGAAGTGACCCATTAGCATGTTAGCTTTCAGGAAACATTTGTGTATTTTAGAGCAGCTGCCAGTGTGGCATTTGTTTCGGTTTTAGAAAGAAAAAAGTTAAATGTTTAACTTTTATGGTAGCACCATAAAAATGGAAAATTGACTGAACGCTTCTAGGCCATTGGTCATCTGTATTTATCGAGCTCTTTTGGCCATGCTACAGTCCATGCCCACTTCAAATGATTAAACTAGCAGTGTATAAATTTTACCCGGAGGTACAGGGTTCTACTTTTTTCATAAGGTTTTACTGAAGAACTTTCTGGTACACCATTCAATCCTAAAACTAAATATGGAGCTTAATCCCAGATCCGATGTACATCAAAGGGTGTCACATTTATTGTCTTGTCTGACTGTAATGTTACATGAATGTACCCTGTCTTAAATCTTTGTCTGAGTTGATGTTGCAAATGTAGCTGCTGGGATGCAAGAAAAATGTCTTGTTCTGACGAAGTATTATCATATCAAAAGCATAATTGATTGTGATATACATATTTTGCAGCATATAAATGGAAAGACTTTGTCATGTCAATACATAAGAAGGAAGGAAGGAAGGAAGGAAGAGGAAGGAAGGATCTGAACTGAACAGACAGGTTCCTAGAATTACTCAGTTGGAAAGCTCCTGAATTCTTCTCAGCCTGTGGAATGTCAATTGACTGGAACTGCGAGCCATTAACTCCCATGTTTTCTTGCTTCCCACCCAAATACTTCAAACTAACTTGATAGATAATCTGCTGCAGTTTCCTCCTTTTCTTCTCATGTCTGCCCACAATGACTTAGAGTCATAATTCCTCTTGAAACATGTCAGATAATATCCTTTGCAATTATGTGACCTTGTATGTTGAAGTTATGTATGTTATTTGGGAGTTTTCCAGGCCAAGGAAGAGTCAGGGTTCAAACTGGGGTGCAGGAAAGGCCATCTCTGCTCCACAGTCGGGTCCAGGGTTGTCCTGACTGTAGCAGGATACTCTCCTCAAGGAGCAGGCTGCTTCATCCCGGCCTCTGTCTAGGTCCTCTAGGAATCAGGAAGCTGAGGAAATCCATCATCCATTTTGCCAAACAATGCTGCTGCTGAGGGCAGTTTAGTCTGGGACAAGGTCTGCGTTATTATCCTTACATAATAATGCTCCCTTATATTTGCCTGAGCCCGTTGTTAAGGTGCAGCATGGTTATGCTTTGTGGCCCAAACTGGGCAGCTTTGCTGAAATGTTAAGGTTGGGGGATGCTTGATACAAGGCAGTTTGTACGAAGTGTTGTCTGTCCACATCTAAAGGCAAAAGTGTTTCTAGCTGTTCCAAATGACCATACAGTACTTGAAAGTTTCAAAAATAGTTCAATGGGTGCCAGACTGATCTTATAAAGTGGCGAATGTATGACATGCCAGTTCGTATGCCATTTTGGCGTGTTATCAAGATGCATAATCGCTTTTTAGCGTGTTTATCAATGCAGTTCGCCCACCATTGACCTACATTACGAGTAGGGATGGGCATCGTTTGGATTTTAACGATTCTGATTCCAATTCCGATTCTTCCTTTCGATTCGGGTTCTTATCGATTCTCGATTCCGATTCTTTGAGTGGTGGAGTTGAAACGGGTTAGATGCTTATTTCACAAATAAGAGGAAAGTTTTATTTTGATTCATAGGTGGGTTGCAGTTTTACAGCTTTTACAATGCAAAATAAAGCCACACTAGAGCTCCGCTTACTGTGCTGCACGGCTGCAACACAACAAGCGCCTGGCTGCTACGGAAACCAAAACTTGCGCATATTAAATTTGGAACCTATGATCAGATTTGAAACCAAATCCTCCAAACGATTCCAATAAAGAAACGATTACGATGGAAACGTAATTTTTGAAACGATTCCGATTAGGGCTGAACGATTTTTGAAAATAATCTAATGATTTTTTCCCCAAATATTGCGATTGCGATTCGATATTCGATTATTTTTTTAAGCTCTTTGTCTTCTGTATTATTCAACAAAGACAAACAATAAATCATTGTATAGTATGAACAACACACAATTACACACTAGACAGTTAAATAAGTAAAAACACATATATGTATATATATATATATATATATATATATATATACACACACACACACACACACACACACACACACACACACACACACACACACACACACACACACATATATATTTTTACAGTGCACAGAGAGGAGCTGCCTCCAGCCCCTCCCCCTCGTAAAGTTATGCGTCGACACCGTCAACACTGCACTAGCTAGAGAGGCTATCGTTACGTTAGTTGCTGTGGTCTTGCCGTGGGATTAACTGTACTAATAAAACCGTTGAAACACCGCGGCCACCGCGCTGTGAAAGCTCCCCAAACCGTCATTTATCAGTCTGATTGTTACCCCCTCACGTGGCAGCTCCTCCACCCATATCTTTATATCTTTATAACGGAGCTATCCGCTAACCGGAGCTAACCGCTAATCAGGCTAGCTCGTTGCCAACCGAGCCTTCAGTTCTGCGTGCCTGTATCCATTAACTGCGTGTATGGACTCGAGCGCCCAAACAAAACCCTTCATTTTATTAAAATGGCTGTAAAAGTTTTAAACTTCAACTCAGAATTGTTTGAATGACAGAGATCAGCTCAAGGTACAGTGTAGCGTTAGCGTGCTAAGTTGATGCTTTCTCTGCGTAGTGCAGACTGATTTGCTCTTGCGAGTCATCAAATCGAGACCAAATCGCAGCCTTTGCGATTAGGAAATCGCGTTTTAACATATCGCGATATTATCGCAAATGCAATTAATCGTTCAGCCCTAATTCCGATTAGGAATCGGTTCTCGATGCCCAACCCTAATTTTTGCCATAGCGAGGAGTATAAAGGGACGTAGGTCTGGTTGGGGTGGAGGATGGGTAAAACACAGGACTTTCACCCAGGAGAGACTTTCCCGCATGTGGCGATTTTCAGCTTTTTTTTTTTTTTTTTAAGCCTTCCCTCCTTTCCTTTTTTTTTTTTACACGTGTGTTACGTTGTTCTCGCGATAGTACGTCATGTTCTCGCGATAACACGCAACGTGGCGACACCACGTGGTGTGTATGTTTACATCTGCTGTATACAGCGTAGACATCCACGTGGATAGCTCAAAATGCGTACAGATAACACGCCGTTTGGCTTTAGGAAAGTGGCGTGTATGTTTATGCAAAGTCATGATGCCACGTTGTGGGTGCACACTTTCATAGGTCCTAAATTTCATTGCGGGTATTGGGCATAATTTCATCAAATCCTGCAAATCTTTAAAAACTTTATATGAGAATTAACGGGAATTTATGGGAAATAACGGAAATAAAATGGAAAATATAGGGGTTATCTGCTCACGCTGCATTTACCATGTCATATAGTGATGCACCGAAATGAAAATTCTTGGCCGAAACCGAAAACCGAAAAAGAGGAAACCAAGACCGAAAACCGAAAACTGAAACACCGAAAGAAATTAAGCCAATTATTAGTACCATTGCATTTATGGCTATGACTGTGTACTAACTTTACTAAAATCAAGGCATTGCAATTGTATAAATTAATATTAAAGTTTAATTAAAAAAATATCTAGCAGAAATATGGCTACAATCTGATAGTCACATACAGTATACAGTAGCCTAAGAACAGAATAGCTTACCTATTGTTGTTGTTGTTGTTGTTATTATTATTATTATTATTATTATTATTATTATTTGAGGCACTTTCTTGCAGGATTTCACTGAACATATCAGACAACGAGGGTGCATGCCCCTCATCTGGTGCAGAGAGAGTCTTTTTTTCTGAGCTCTGATCTCCTCCTGCGCTGGGCGCTGCTCCGTGCGCGCTCCGTCTCCACGCGGGTTCTCCGCATCCATCGCGGCCTGGATCATTTCTCGTGCGCCCTGCTTTATTTCCGCATCCAAGTAATGGTCTTTATAACGCGGATCAAGTACAGTCGCGATGAAGTGCAGAGGATCCGAACAGATCTCACTGAAACATGTGCTGACAGACTCTAAGAGCTCTTTTCATTGTTTTCAGTCCGTGGTCCGTCTCAACCTCTTTGCTGAGGAGACGCTTTGCAGGTGGAACGGATCGGGTACTGACACACGTGCAGGTCGCGGTTTCTGTTTGCGTCATCACAACATTTTCGGCCGTATTGTTTCGGTGATAAAAGTATTTCGGCCGAAAACCGAAAATGCCCTTTTGGGCCATTTTCGGCCGAAAATTTTCGGTGGCCGAATATTCGGTGCATCCCTAATGTCATATGTAGAAACAAACCTTTCACCATCATTTTATTAATTTGCCAAATCAATCTATTCATTTATCAAATACATACAATACAATGTGAAATGTGGCGTGTGGTGGGTTAGCTAGCAGGGTAACGTAATGTGGGCTGTGTGCAAACTTTCTAATTTATAAAAGAAAGTTTTCCAATGAAGAATGAATGGCTTCTATCTGCTTGTTAACTGAAATATATATACAAAATAAAACATTCACTCAGTAATATTACATGGAAGCGTGTAGTCCTTTGGCTCAGCCAGTTGGCAGTAGTGTGGCTGCACATGATGAGAGAATGTGCTGTGCAAGCAGACTGTTGGAATTTGACTGAATTCCTATTTATTGGGATGCTGGCCAATTATCTGTACGCGTGATTGAAGAGGTACAGTTCAATTAAATGGGCACACATCTAACCAAAACATGGAAGCCTGTATGACCTAGTATTGCTTTTTATGTGTATTTCTCCCCCAAATAAGTACTATTTTGGTATTGACACTGTGCAAAATTCCCAAGCTTAACTTCCCTTGGAAATGTTCCGACCCTTTGCAACCTTAGTCCTGTCAGGTTGGAGTTTGTGCTGCTCACCCTCAAATGATTTGTTGTCTTTTAATATTTCATGGGCTAGTTAAGAATCATTTTGAGGGAAGTCACAGCCAAGTGAATCTAGGCACACTCATTCTTTCTATGCTGTATGAAATACAAAAAAAACTGAACATTTTCATCAGAGATAATTTCATCCTTTTTCTTCCCGGCCACATGTTCTCATCTCTAGTTTCAATTAATTATTCATCATTGGTTATTGATTTAGTAGGCCATTACATGTTGTGGACAAATGCAGAGTTCTGATTGCTAAGGGAATGCAAAGCCATCTAGGGCTGCCACTAATGATTATTTTTTTTCGAATAATCAATTCATTGTTTAGTCTATGTCCATCTTAATTTCCCAGAACCAATGGTGATCATGGATAGTACAACACAGCTTACGATCTACAATAGCGTCCTCTGATTTGGACTCTCCAGCGTTTCGTTTCCCCAAAGGTCAACCCTGACAAGACAGCTTTCTATTGGTCAAAGGAGCAAACCTGAGGGTCAAAGTTCAGCTTAAAGTAAACTAGACGAGGCAGATTTACTTCATCTTGGCGAGCGAATCCATTGACCGTGGTAATTCAATTAAAATTAACAGAT